>NC_064824.1:23120076-23423107 GCF_024166365.1 Elephas maximus indicus | reverse complement strand
AATCTATGGTATGTGATAGCATCATGATTACTCCAGCTATCACTGGTGGTAGCATGAGATGAAATACAGGTGAAAGACAAAGAATGGGAGGCATTTTGTTACCAAAACAATAGTGATTATGGAATCACTTGGCTTCTTCTATTATGCCTTATGAATGTAAATAAGGAAAACAATAATATAAGGGTCATGTATACTAAATTAAGAGTTCATGTGGAGAACAATAATGTTTCTATTGCAACTTCAAATTACTTTCTGTAATTGCACTACAAATATGTTTGGGATTCAGACCCTTGGTCTGCTTGGATGGGTCTGTTTACAGAAGGGCAATACTGCTTCAATACTCAAACACACCATGTCTCTACTGCTAAGTGAGAATACTAGTGACCAAGGACTGGGCACTGATCTGTAGAATAAGATCATTTAGGCACATATGGATAGGACTGAGAAGATTGGGTCTCAAAATACCCCTTGGTATGGAGGGATAAACTTCTCTGCATAAAAGCCTTTAAATGACACAAGTTATGGCTGATTCTTTTCAGGACAAGACACCGTTCATTGTCTCTAGACCTATATAAAACTTGGAGACCAAAATAGCCTAGTCAGAGAGAAATAAGCTTATTTAGGAACTGGAAACCCTGGTTGCGTAGTGGTGAAGAGCTATGGGTGATAACCAGAAGGATGGCAGTTCAAATCTATCAGGCGCTCCTTGGAAACTATGGGGGCAGCTCTACTCTGTCCTATAGGGTCACTGTGAGTCGGAATCGACTCGATGGCAACAGTTACTTTTTCCTTTTTTTTTCAGTAATAAATAAATTATAATCCAGGCAGTTTTAAAGGGTGTTATACCAAGAGAGAGAACATTTAAGGCTCAATGGGTCCAAGTGATACTGATTTGGGTGCTTTCACCCCGTATTTGAAAAGTAATGGGTTGGCTTGAGAACCTAAGAATATCACTAGATTAGATAACAGTTGTATGAACACAATGATGGTCTACACTTAATGGAATCGATATGCCAGAACTTCCCTGGCATATGGTATAGGGTGAATTCCAAAGTTTCGGGAAAATGGGAATATTAAATCTAACCTGTTATATGAATCCTGCAGTCACCTCCTAACCATTTTCTTAAAAAGGCTCAGAAAAACAGTCCTTGCACCAAGACATTAAGGCATGAATCCCTGGTGGTGGAAGACATCAGTATCTGTAAATACTGTGGTAGAGTGTACTGCTATGCAATTCCAAAACCAGTTGACCTTGAGTCAACTCCAATACATTGTGGCCCCATGTGTGTCAGAGTATAGCTGTGTTCCATAGCATTTTCAATGGCTGGTTTCTAGAAGTAGATTGCCAAGCCTTTCTTCCAAAGTGCTTCTGGGTGATCTTGAAACACCTAATTTTTGGTAAGCAGCTGAGCACTTAACAATTTGCATACCCAAGGACTCCCGTCTTCCTCTCCTAGCCAGCCTAGTTCTTATTAAATGGGCTCATGTACAAAGTGCCCATGGAGACAAATATATAGGCTACGTATCAATTCAACAACACAATATCTCTGTCTTACCCAGTCTAATCTGGCTGTCATCACTGATAAGTGCCCAAATGTCAATAGCAGAAACTAATGTTGATCTCTAATATGGAACCATTTCCTCAGGGGTACAAGATCTTCTGGTGATAGGTTAATAACATTGAATCATCCCATCATAGACGGCACAATATCTGGATCCATTTGGAAATCAAAATGCTACTGGTCTTTTGGGGCTCCTCATGGTTCTGCAATAACAGGTAGAAAAAGGGAATCGTTATTCCTCTGACTGATTTCAATTTCCAGGGGGAAGGTTGGGTTGCTGATACACAAAAAGGACAAGCAGGACTAGGCATGGAAATCAATACTCCTATATCCAGTAATTCATATCGATAGAAAAATTTGTCAATTCATAAAGACAAGGCCACCAAAGACTCAGATCATGCAGGAATGAAGGTTTGGGTCATTTGAGTTACTGGCAGAAGGTTAGGAAAACTTGGAAACAGTGGTGGAAAAGGACATTATATTTTCCAATTTGGACATCAGGATCAGAAACAGAAGGAACTGTGTTTTACAGGACTGAGTTATTTCCTTTCTCCTTTTTTTTTCCTCCCCTACTGTGGAATCGACTCGATGGCACTGGATACTGTATTATGTGACTCAGAGCCCCGGTGGCACAGTGGTTAAGAACTATGGCTGCTAACCAAAAGAATGGTGGTTCAAATCAACCAGCCTCTACTTGGAACCCCCATGGGACAGTTCTACTCTGTCCTATAGAGTTGCTATGAGTCTGAGACAACTCAGTGGCGGTGGGTTTGGTTTTCTGGTTTTGGTATATTATGTGGAGAACACGGATTTGGGCAAACATGTTAGGTTTCCTGTGGGTGTGTGACAGGTCTGATGTTCTCTCACGGTGATGGAACTTTATGCATCCCCTGTGTTAAGGTCAGAAGCTTTCACCCTAATAAAGAACAACAATGTAACTTGAGTTACAAAATATGTAGATTGTGCCTAATAGCTTCCATTTTCCCCTTCAGACTTACTCTGTACCCTTTGCTGCTCTCCCTTGTGCCCTGTGAGGCTGGCCTGTGTGGATTACACCAATGGCAGGCTGTGCATTCAGACTTCCAGTTGTGTTTGGCTTGTGGTGAGCCTTGGCAGGAAATGGCGGGGAGGAGATAGAGGTCGGGATATTTACTCTGATTGTTCTCTCCCTGTGAGATTGCCTTAAGATGGCTGTCTGTATTGACATTGACTACTCTTTGTTGACGCAGATGCTGTACATGTCTCTCTCACTTACCCATTTCCAGTGGTCTCTCACTGTACTTCTCTTTTGGAGCCTAGGGGCAATGACAGCTCTGCTGCTGCATCCAGCCCTCGTAGTTCCTCTAAAATCTGGTTAATTGTGCTTTGTGGCCCATCCCCACATTTATAATTAACACCTTTTAAAAAAAAAACTCCTCAAATTGTGCTAATTTGATTGTACCCTCTGTTTCCTAGACAGTAATGGAAAAAGCATGACCCTTTAAATAAACAGTGATGAGTTCATTGTATATCTGTGTGAGAAGAATTAATATTGTCCCCTAAACAAACCATACCAAAAATTAATCACAGATAGAGTATAGATCTAAATGCTAAAATAAAACAAGAAAATTCATAGAAGATAATTTAGCAGAATATCTTTATAACTTTGTGTTACAAAAGATTTCTTAAACATGACAAAGCAAGCACTAATTAGAAGTGAAAAGATTGATCTACACTAAAATTAAGAAATCCTGTTCATTCACAAGCGCTATTAAGAGAATGAAAAAAAATAAGGTACAGGGTTGAAGATATTTGTAATATATGAGGCAAACAGATGATTTCATAATTTACTAACAGTGCAGCAGTGGGCTCAAGCATAATAACGATTGTGAGGATCGCTCAGGACCAGGCAGTGTTTGTTCTGCAGGCAGGGTTTGTTCTGTTGTGCATAGGGTCGCTATGAGTCAGAACTGACTCGATGGCACCTAACAACAACATAATTTACTAAAGAGTTCTATAAATCAATTTTTTTTAAGTCAGACGACCCAATAAAAAACAAAACAAAACAAAAACAAAAACCGTTGTTATCGAGTCGATTCTGACTCATAGCGACCCTATAGGACAGAGTGGAACTGCCCCATAGAGTTTCCAAGGAGCACCTGATGGGTTTGAACTGCCGACCTTTTGGTTAGCAACCATACCACTTAACCATTGCACCACCAGGGTTTCCAGAGACATGAATAAGTATATCTAAATGGCCAACTACGATAAAAATTCAACCTTATTAACAGAGACGTACAAATTTAAACCACAATGAGACACTACTATTTGCCTCTCAGGTGGCTAAAAAATCAGTTTGAAAAAGAATATGAGAACAAGAACTCACATATGCTGTTGGTAGCAATGTAAATTGGTACAAACGGTTGGCAGTAGCTACTAAAGCAGGATATATGCATATCCTCCAACCCGGCATTTCTACTATTGGGCAGATCCCCAACAGAAATTATTTTTGTGTACACCAAAGGTCGTGCACCAGAATATTCATAGTGGTTTTATTCGTAATAACTCCAAACTAGAAACAACCCAAATAGCCACCAAGAATAGAATAAATATATACACCATGGCATATTCACAAAATGAAATATAATGCACCAATGAAAATAAGTGGAACACTGATACATTCAAAAACAAACATAAATTTGAGTAAAACAAGACAGATATAAGAGAGAGCATAATATATAATCCCATTTGTTGCCTTTAAACCAGTTTTAATTCACTTTTGTCAGTCACTGTCTGAAATAAGTTGTAAATAAATAAATATGACTCAATCAACGAAGTGTTAAAGGAATTGACGACCGTGTACTAAATTAGCACTATAATATATAATAAAATTTGTATTAAGGAAACTACTCCAATTTTACCACCTTTAGGCTCTTTGCCTAGAATTCATTGGTAGTTGCAAACCACTGAGGTGAAACCAAGGAAACAAAGCCTTTTATTTTATTGGTTAATTTGTCCTTAAATTTTTTCTATTACTGCTGAATATATGTCCTGTTGCTGAAAGGTTGAATATATACACACCCTTGAAAAAAAGGCAACCAAACTGATTTGTGTAAAATATTTTGAAAATCCTAGCTGTTTTAACCACTACATTGACTATGTGCACGCACGCGTTTGGAATCAGTGTAAATATTCCATTAATCAACCAAAAATAATTTAAAGGAAAATACATTAAAATATGACAATTTTAAGATTATGTTAGCTATTACCATTGTTGTTATCAAATGTCATCCAGTCGATTCAGACTCATAGCGAACTTGTAGGACAGAATAGAACTGTCCCATAGGGTTTCCAAGGCTGTAATTTTTATAGAAGCAGACAGCCTCATCTTTCTCCTGATGGCCACATCTTTCTCCTGTGGGGCAGGTGGTCAGTTTCAATTGCTGACTTTTCAGTTAGCAGCCAAGCACTTAACCATTGTGCCACCAAGGCTCCTTCTATTATTACCATAAGTCAATAAATCCAAAACCTTCCCTTTTAGCATATAAGTAACAACCTTGGATCAAATAATTACGTTGTGAATATTTACTATTTAATACCAGTAAAAGGCTTAGCAAGCAGGAAATTCATAACTTTCAGTTTTACTAGAGTAACTACTTCAATTGAGAAATCCAGATGGTTCCAGATTTCAGGTATAAAATGTGCCACCACCTTGAGAGATGTCATCTTGAATGTTTCCTTTTTTAAAATCATCACAGATGTTCTCTGAGAAAAACAACCATAGACCACAACCTATGACATATGGGAAGTTCAAATTCCAGAGAAACATTCTATGAAGTTCCAGGGAGCAGCCTTAATATTATTGATAAGGTCCAGGGAATAGTCTTAATGTTACTATCCGGCATGTGGTTTAATTGCTCAGGAATAACGATTTCTAATCATCTGAACTTCTCAGTTTACTGACCTGTTTTTTCAGGCACATTTCAGCACTGCAGAGTTGTGTCCTTTTGCAACAGTAAAGATGCCCCTACAAGGACAACGAGCCACTTCCTTTCTCCTAGGTTTTGGCATTTTTGCACTTTGTTGATCATGTTTCCCTGAGGTTTATATGAGACAAGGTAAAAAAATATATTTCCATTGTGCATTCTTTCAGGATGAAACCTGCAGTTCCTAATCTTTATTGCCCACAGCCTAAATATGAAGTTATAAAATACTAGGAGGAACCCAAACAAAATGATCACTAACTTTCTAGCTGCTGAGTTTCTCGTTGTTTTTGCCATTGTTGTTGTGTTTTGTATTTTCTTTGGTGCTAAAAACCATTGATGATAATTTGCAATGCCTCAACATGCAGAAAGCTTCCCAAAGTTATCATAAATACAACAATATTTCAAAAACAAAATTCCTTCCTCTACTTTTTACTCTATCTGGTTTATAGCTTCTGAATCTCTTGGCTTGTCCTTTTTGCCTCTACATGTATGCCTTAGAATTGATGACAGAGCTCAGTTTCCTTGATTTTATCCCCAGTGCTCCCAAGGACATAGTTTACACCTTCTCAGTTCTTCTGTCTGTAAGATACATCAGCTTTGGCTACATCCCAGCCTTGGTCAATCTAGCCTGTACGTTACTCTACCCCTTGGCAAAGCACGGGTCAGACATCAGATGTTATTCTGATGAACTTTTCCCTTTTAACCTTACTTGACTATTCTTTAGCCCTGGTGGTGCAGTGGTTAAGAGTTCTGCCGCTAACCAAAATATCAGCAGTTTGAATCCACCAGTCACTCCTTGAAAACCCCATGGGGCAGTTCTACTCTATCCTATAGGGTCTCTATGAGTCAGAATCAAGTCAGCAGCAATGGGTTGGTTTGGATAGATGATTATTTACGTTTATATTTTCCCATAACAAAAGATGAATTGAGCTGTTTTCCTGAAACATCAAATTTTTTATATATTCAAATTATGATAGCTCATTTGGAAATGTGACTGTCTTGTCAATAGTCATCTTTTATAGACTTAAAATTTGATTTTCAAGATTAAAAAAAAAAATCCCTAAAATATATACCAAATTATTTTGAGTTGAGACAAGATGAAAAGATCAGCGAAAAAATGGCATCCATGGTGTTGATAACGGACACCATGATGTAGACAGGGAACGTTTTAATACACCACAGTAGGGTGAGGAATAGAATGGATTACACCTCAACACAAAGAAAACAAAAATCCTCACAACTGGACCAATAAGTGATAAACATGATAAACAGAGAAAAGATTGAAGTTCTCAAGGATTTCATTTTACTTGGATCCACAATCAACATCCATGGAAGCAGCAGTCAAGACATCCAACGACGCATTGCATTGGGTAAATCTGCTGCAGAAGGTGTCTTTAAAGTTTTTTTTTTTTTTTAATTTTTATTGTGCTTTAAGTGAAAGTTTACGAATCAAGTCCGTCTCTCACACAAAAAGTTATATACACATTGCTATATACTCCCAATCGCTCTCCCCCTAATAAGACAGTCTGCTCCCTCCCTCCACTCTCTCTTTCCGTGTCCATTTCGCCAGCTTCTAACTCCCTCTACCCTCTCATCTTCCTTCAAGGCAATGTTAACAAAGTCTCAAGTGTCCATCTGATCCAAGAAGCTTACTCTTCACCAGCATCCCTTTCCAACCCATTATCCAGTCCAATCCCTGTGTGAAGAGTTGGCTTTGGGGATGGTTCCTGTCCTGGGCCAACACAAGGTCTGGGGGCCATGACCACTAGGGTCCTTCTAGTTTCAGTCAGACCATTAAGTCTGGCCTTTCTACGAGAATTTGGGGTCTGCATCCCACTGCTCTCCTGCTCCCTCAGGGGTTTTCTGTGTTGTGTTCCCTGTCAGGACAGTCATCGGTTATAGCCAGGCACCATCTAGTTCTTCTGGTCTCAGGATGATGTAGTCTCTGGTTTATGTGGCCTTTTCTGTCTCTTGGGCTCATATTTGCCTTGGGTCCTTGGTATTCTTCATTTTCCTTTGATCCAGGTGAGTTGAGACCAATTGATGCATCTTAGATGGCCGCTTGCTAGTGTTTAAGACCCCAGACGCCATTCTCCAAAGTGGGTTGCCGAATGTTTTCTTAATAGATTTTATTATGCCAATTGACTTAGATGTCCCCTGAAACCATGGTCCCCAAACCCCTGCCCCTGGTACACTGGCCTTCAAAGCATTCAGTTTATTCAGGAAACTTCTTTGCTTTTGGTTTAGGCCAGTTGTGTTGACCTCCCCTGTATTGTGTGTTGTCTTTCCCATCAGCTAAAGTAGTTCTTATCTACTATCAAATTAGTGAATAGCCCTCTGACACCCTCCCTCCCTTCTCTCATAACCATCAAAGAATATTTTCTTCTCTTTTTAAACTGTTTCTCAAGTTCTTATAATAGTGGTCTTACACAATATTTGTCCTTTTGCAACTGACTGATTTCACTCAGCAGGATGCCTTCCAGGTTCCTCCATGTTATGAAATGTTTCACAGATTCATCACTGTTCCTTATCGATGTATAGTATTCCATTGTGTGAATATACTGTAATTTATCCATTCATCTATTGATGGGCACCTTGGTTGCTTCCATCTTTTTGCTATTGTAAACAGTGCTGTAATGAACATGGGTGTGCATATATCTGTTTGTGTAAAGGCTCTTATTTCTCTAGGATATATTCCAAGGAGTGGGATTCCTGGATCTTATGATAGTTCTACTTCTAGCTTTTTAAGAAAAGTGGTGGAAGTAGCAAATCGATTTCCAGAGTGGCTGTACCATTTTACATCCCCACCAGCAGTGTATGAGTGTTCCAGTTTCTCCACAACCTCTCCAACATTTGTTGTTTTGTGTTTTTTGGATTAATGCCAGCCTTGTTGGAGTGAGATGAAATCTCATTGTAGTTTTGATCTGCATTTCTCTAATGGCTAATGATCGTGAACATTTCCTCATGTATCTGTTAGCTACCTGAACGTCTTCCTTAGTGAAGTGTCTGTTCATATCTTTTGCTGATTTTTTAATTGGGTTATTTTTCTTTTTGTTGTTGAGTTTTTGCAGTACCATGTAGATTTTAGAGATCAGATGCTTACTGGAAATGTCATAGCTAAAAACTTTTTCCCAGTCTGTAGGTAGTCTTTTTACTCTTTTGGTGAAGTCTTTGGATGAGCATAGGTGTTTGATTTTTAGGAGCTCCCAGTTATCTAGTTTCTCTTGTGCGTTGTTTGTAATGTTTTGTGTACTGTTTATGGCATGTGTTAGGGCTCCTAGTGTTGTCCCTATTTTTTCTTCCATGACCTTTATCATTTTAAATTTAGGTCTTTGATCCATTTTGAGTTAGTTTTTGTGCACAGAGTGAGGTATGGGTCTTGTTTCATTTTTTTGCAGATGGATATCCAGTTATGCCAGCGCCATTTGTTAAAAAGACTGTCTTTTCCCCATTTAACTGCTTTGGGTCCTTTGGGGCCTCAAATACCAACTACTCATATGTGGAAGGATTTATGTCTGGATTCTCAATTCTGTTCCATTGGTCTATGTATCTGTTGTTGTAGCAGTACCAGGACGTTTTGACTACTGTAGTGGTACAATACGTTCCTAAATCAGGTGGAGTGAAGCCTCTGGCTTTTTTCTTCTTTTTCAGTAATGCTTTACTTTTCTGGGGCCTCTTGCCCTTCCATTTGAAGTTTGTGATTTCTTCCTCCATCTCATTAAAAAATGTTGCTGGAATTTGGGTCAGAATTCCATTAAATCTATAGATTGCTTTTGGTAGAATAGACATTTTTATAATGTTAAGTCTTCCTATCCATGAGCAAGGTATGTTTTTCCACTTATGTAGGTCTCTTTTGGTTTCTTGCAGAAGTGTTTTTGTAGTTTTCTTTGTATAAGTCTTTTACATCTCTGGTAAGATTTATTCCTAAGTATTTTATCTTCTAGGAGACTACTGTAAATGGTATTGATTTGGTAGCTTCCTCTTTAATGTTCTTTTTGTTGGTATATAGGAATCCAACCGATTTTTGTATGTTTTTCTTGTATCCCGATACTCTGCTGAACTCTTCTATTAGTTTCAGTAGTTTTCCTGACAATTCCTTAGGGTTTTATGTGTATAAGATCATGCCGTCGGCAAATAGAGATACTTTTACTTCTTCCTTGCCAATCTGGATGCCCTTTATTTCTTTATCTAGCCTAATTGCTCTGACTAGGACCTCCAGCACAATGTTGAATAAGAGTGGCAATAAAGGGCATCCTTGTCTGGTTCCCGATCTCAGTGGGTATGCTTTCATGGTCTCTCCATTTAGGATGATGTTGGCTGTTGGCTTTATATAAATGCCCTTTATTATGTTGAAGAATTTTCCTTCTATTCCTATTTCCCTGAGAGTTTTTTATCATGAATGGGTGTTGAAATTACTCAGATGCCTTTCCTGCATCAATTGATGAAATCAATATGATGGATTACATTAATTGTTTTTCTAATGTTGAACCATCCCTGCATACCTGGTATGAATCCTGCTTGGTCATGGTAAATTATTTTTTTGATATGTTGTTGAATTCTATTGGCTAGAGTTTTATTGAGGATTTTTGCATCTAAGTTCATGAGGGATATAGGTTTGTCATTTTCTTTTTTTTGTGGTGTCTTTACCTGGTTTTGATATCAGGGATATGCTGGCTCCATAGAATGAGTTTCAGAGTATTCCATCCTTTTCTATGCTCTGAAGTACCTTTAGTAGTAGGGGTGCTACCTCTTCTCTGAACGCTTGGTAAAACTCTGCAGTGAAGCCATCCAGGCTAGGGCTTTTTTTTTGCTAGGAGTGTTTTGATTACCTTTTCAATCTCTTCTTTTGTTATGGGTCTGTTTAGTTGTTCTACCTCTATTTGTGTTAGTTTAGGTAGGTAGTGTGTTTCTAGGAGTTCACCCATTTCTTCTAGGTTTTCAAATTTGTTAGAGTGCAATTTTTCATAGTAATCTGATATGATTCTTTTAATTTCAGTTGGGTCTGTTGTAATATTGCCCATCTCATTTCTTATTTGGGTTATTTGCTTCCTCTCCTGTTTTTCTTTTGTCACCTTTGCCAATGGTTTATCAATTTTGTTAATTTATTCAAAGAACCAGCTTTTGGTCTTGTTAATTCTTTCAATTGTTTTTCTGTTTTCTATTTCATTTACTTCAGTTCTAATTTTTATTATTTGTTTTCTTCTGGTGCCCAAGGGTTCCTTTTGTTACTCTCTTTCTATTTGTTCAAGTTGTAGGGATAATTCTTTGATTTGGGCCCTTTCTTCTTTTTGTATGTGTGCATTTATTGATATAAATTGACCTCTGAGCACCGCTTTTGCTGTGTCCCAAAGGTTCTGATAGGAAGTGTTTTCATTCTCATTGCAGTCTATGAATTTCTTTATTCCATCCTTAATGTCTTCTATAGTCCATTCTTTTTTGAGCAGGGTATTGTTCAGTTTCCAAGTTTTGAATTTCTTTTCCCTGCTTTTTCTGTTATTGATTTCTACTTTTATGGCTTTGTGGTCAGAGAAGATGCTTTGTAATATTTCAATGTTTTGGATTCTGCTAAGGCTTGCTTTATGACCTAATATGTGGTCTGTTCTAGAGAATGTCCCATGTGCCCTAGAAAAGAAAGCATATTTAGCTGCTGTTGGGTAGAGTGTTCTGTATATGTTTTATGAGGTCAAATTGGTTGATTGTGACCTTTAGATCTTCCATGTCTGTGTTGAGTTTCTTTCTTCACCAAAAGTGATTTGTTGAAGTCTCCTACTATTATTGTGGAGTTGTCTATCTCATTTTTCATCGCTGATAGAGTTTGTTTTATGTATCTTGCAGCCCCGTCATTGGATTCATAAATATTTAATATGGTTATATCTTCTTTCGACCGCACTGGGTCTGGGTATATCTTCTTGGTATATTGTCCCTTTAATCATTATATAGTGTTCTTCCTTATCCTTTATGATGGACTTTAAAAGTCTTTTGTCAGAAATTAATATTGCCACTCCTGCTTTTTTTTGATTGTTGTTTGCTTGATATATTTTTTTCCATCCTTTGAGTTTTAGTTTGTTTTTGTCTCTAAGTCTAAGGTGTGTCTTTTGTAGGCAGCATATAGACGGATTGTGTTTTTTAATCTATTCTGCGACTGTCTTTATCGGTGCATTGAGTCCATTTATATTCAGCATAATTATGGATAGGTATGAATTTAGAGCTGTCATTTTGATGTCTTTTTTGTGTGTTGTTGACAGTTTCTTTTTTTCACTTAATTTTATGTGCTGAGTAGATTATCTTTATATATTGTCTTTTCCTCATATTTGTTGTCTTTGATATTATTTCTGCTGTGTCTCTATTTTTTTCTTGTATTTTATTTTGATGTGTAAGATAGTTTGTCTCCTTTGTGGTTACCTTATTATTTACTCCTATTTTTCTAAATTTAAACCTAACTTTTATTTCTTTGTGCCTCCTTATCTTTCTTTCCATATGGAAGATCTATGACTACATTTCTTAGTCCTTCTTTATTGTTTTAATGTTGTCTTCTTTTACATAATAACATCGTTGTTTCCTTGTTTTGAGTGTTTTTTTATCTTGATTTATTTTTGTGATTTCCCTTTCTGAGTTGACTTCTGATTGCTCTGCCCACTGTTCTAGTCTTGGGTTCATACCCGATATTATTGATTTTCTAACCAAAGAGCTCCCTTTAGTATTTCTTGCAGTTTTGGTTTGGTTTTTATGAATTCCATAAGCTTCTGTTTATCTGGAAATGTCCTAATTTCACCTTCATATTTGATAGACAGTTTTGCTGGATATTTGATTCTTGGCTGGCAATTTTTTTCCACCAATATTTTATATAAGTCATCCCATTGCCTTCTTTCCTGCATGGTTTATGCCAAATAGTCCAAGCTTATTCTTGTTGACTCCCCTTTGTAGGTGACTTTTCATTTATCCCCAGGTGCTCTTAAAATTCTCTCTTTATCTTTGATTTTGACAAGTTTCATTATAATATGTCTTGGTGACTTTCTTTTAACATCTACCTTATGTGGAGTTCAATGAGCATCTTGGATAGATATCTTCTCATCTTTCACAATATCAGGGAAGTTTTCTGCCAACAAATCTTCAACAATTCTCTCTGTATTTTCTGTTATCCCTCCCTGTTCTGGTACTCCAATCACTCGTAGGTTATTTCGCTTGATTAAGTCACACATGATTCTTAAGTTTTCTTCATTTTTTAAAATTCTTTAATCTGATTTTCTTCAAATATATTTGTGCCAAGTGTTTTATATTCAAATTTAGAAATTCTGCCTTCCACTTGCTGAATTCTGCTCCTCCGACTTTCTATTGAGTTGTCTGCTTCTGTAAATTTATTGTTAATCTCCTGAATTTCTGATTGCTGCCTGTTTATGGATTTTTCCAGCTTATTAAAATTTCGATTATATTCCTGAATAATCTTTTTGATTTCTTCAATTGCTTTAGCTGTGTGTTCCCTGGCTTGTTCTGCATATTGCCTCATTTCCTTCCTGATGTCTTGAAGGGTTCTGTATATTAATCTTTTGTATTCTGCCTCTGGTAATTCCAGAAAGGCACTTTCATCTAGAAGATCCCTGGATTCTTTGTTTTGAGAGCTTGTTGAGGCAATCATGCTCTGTTTCTTTATGTGACTTGATATTGACTGTTGTCTCTGAGCCATCCAGAAGTTATTTTATTAGTTTATTTTATGTTTGCTTACTGTGTCATAGTGTCTTGCTTTGTTTTGTTCCGATATGTCCAAATGGGTACCTTGAGTGAGCTAGCTTGATTATTTTCACCTTTGACGCTCTGACATCCTGTCCCCAGATGGCTAGAGCTGTTATCAGGTATATTAGTCTAGGGGTCCATTCACTTTTCTTGGATGAATTCAGCTCAGGCACGCAGGTAGCTGATCATCAAGTGTGTGGTACAGGCTCTCTCCTACAGTCTTAGAGGGGCAGGAGTGATTGGTGTAGGTACTGGTATCTGGTTGCTGCAGGGGTTCACACTCTGAACAAGGAATGGGGCTGAGAATTGTTCCCCCATGTGTGTCTGAGGAATACTCATCTTTCTTCCCTACAGTGTACAGGTGGGTGTGTTCTGCAGGTGGACCATGGGCACACAATGTTTTTCAGTGTAAGGAGTAGGAGGAACCAGTTATCCTTGGAGCCCTGTCTTGGGTGGCTGGATGAGCCGAGTGGAGCCACCAGTCCTTAGGCCCCTGATGTGGGTAGGTGAGGACCCTGTTTAATAGCCAAAGCAATTTCAAACATCAAACACCCACATGTGTGTCTCACAACTGAAATGGTTGAAGTCTGCCAACATGGGCCTATTCTCCTGAAATAGGCCCACACAGGTCCATGCAGAGGGGAAAGGTATTCAAAGTCCATGGACCATTTATGCCTGGGCAGGAGCCACTTCTCTCCTGAGCTCCCCTGGTTAGTGGAGCTGGCCAATTATCTTTTCCCCCAATTGCAAATTTATTCCTTCTCCAAGGCCAGGAGGATGGCTCTAGGTGCTCAGTAGGGCCTATCTTATCTTAGGCCCAGGGAAATCATCCACTGAAGCATGGTAAAATATACACAAGTACTTAGCTTTTGCTGAGAGCTCTGTTCTTCTCTGGTTCTGGAGGTGTAAATAGGCTGTGTGGCTGGCTGCTTCTCCTTGAAGAAACTGCGGGCAAATGCGAGTATCAGTCCATTGCCGCCACTCCCAGTAGTGGTGCCTGAGTGCTCCCTGCAACTCAGGTCCTGTAACTCCTCTCCACTTCTGAACCATCTCTTCCTCTCCCTGCCCCTCAGTTCATTTTCTAAGCTTGCCTTTGATGTTCAGGGCTACTAGCTTGTCATAAATATTCTCATTTCACTTGTTTTTTTCATGTCGTTGTTGTAAGAAGGCTCACTGGATGCATCTGTCTATTCCTCCGTCTTGGCTCTGCCTCTCTTTAAAGTTTTAAAAAGCACAGATATCACTTTAAGGACAAAGGTGTACATGACCCAAGCCATGGTGTTTTCAATCTCCTTGCATGCATGTAAAAGTTGGACAGTGTAAAAGGAAGACCAAAAAAGAATTTATACCTTTGAATTATGGTTTTGGCAAAGAAAATTGAATATATCATATACTGCCAGAAGAACAAACAAATCTGTCTTGGAAAAAGTACAGCTAGAATGCTTCTTAGAAGCCAAGACGGCGAGACTACGTCTTGCATACTTTGGACATGTTATCAGAAGGGATCAGTTCCTGGAGAAGGACATCATATTTGGTAAAGTTGAGGATCAGCAAAAAAGAGGAAGGCTCTCAGTGAGACGGATTGACACAGTGGCTGCAACAATGGGCTCAAGCATAACAATGATTCTGAGGATGGTGCAGGACCGGGCAGTGTTTCTTTCTGTTGTACATGGGGTCATTATAAGTCAGAAATTACTGGACAGCACCTAACAACAACAACTTATATTCCTAGGCATTCAAGTTCTAGTCCTTTCTCAGCTACCGCATAGCCATGGAAGCTTGAACAAATAATTTTAGCTTCTCGGAGCATTAGGTTTTTGTGTGTGTGTGTAAAATGAGGAAAAAATGTAAATTATTTCTAAATTTCTTTACTAATTTTAACATTCTATAATTCTAAGAAATTCTGTCTTATAATATGAGCATGCATTAATGTTAACTGTCATGATGATGCCAAGCTAATGGCACTAGTTTCTAATACAGTAGCAAGCATAATTTTTGGCTAATGTTAGGTAAATAAGATTGGTTTTTAAAACTATAGAGGAATAACTGTAAGAAATAAGCAATAAATATTCATTGGTAAATTTATTGATATAAAAGATAATAAAGTTATTGCAGCTATCATCTCAAGCAAGAAGTGAATCCAGAGGCTGATGAATCATAAGCTATTAATACATAACATTTATTTTAGGGACTCTAATCTTGACTGCATCTTTTGCTTTGTTTCCTGTCACTTTTTTCCAGGTCTTTAAAACAACCAGGGCTCTAATACACCTGTGAATTTTTACCTAATTAAGGCATAGGTTAAAAGAAAAAAGGTAAAATCCATCATTATTTTTCAAATATTAGATGCCAGTTTAAGGTACACCTGTTTTAAGACATTTTTAAATTTTAAAGTTATCAGATATATTCTACAATCCTGAAAGTCACTCCTAGATATGTACCCTAAAGAAATTCTTGTCTATAGGCAATATAAGCTTTATATTAAAATGTTTAAAAACCAAAAGCAAACCCGTTGCCATAGAGTTGATTCCAACTCATAGCAACCCTATAGAACGAACTGCCCCACAGAGTTTCCAAGGAGTGCCTGGTGGATTCAAACTGTCAACCTTTTGGTTAGCAGCTGTAGCACTTAACCACTACATCACCAGGGTTTCCAAAATGTTTAAAGGATCATTGTTTGTAACAACCAATAATTGGAAGTAACAAGGCTGTCAACGAACAGGAGAAAGAATAAACTTTGATACATTCATGCAATGGAATACTAAACAGAGGTGAAATAAATAAAATAAAGCACATATATCAATATAGATGACTCAGAAACATAGTACTGAGTAAATAAAAAAGCAAGTTAAATTTTTTTCTAGAGCAAGGTACCATTTACATAAAGTTTGAAAGCAATGTAACATGGTAAAACTACATTTTTATTATATACGTAAATCCAGACTCTGATTCCTTAAATTTATATCTCAATATATTTATATAAAGTTTGTTTCTGCTGCTGAAAGGAGAAGGGATGGGGATTGAGAGAGTACATAGACATCTTCAAATATGTTTTATTTTCTACGGTGGATGGGTACATAGTGGTTTATTATATTATGCTTGATGTCTTTTAATGTGCCTGAAATTTTCACAATATTTTTATATTATTGAAGTTATACAAACAGTTCCTATTTTAGGCAAAAGTTGAGGAGAGAGATGTTTCTAAATTTATATGTAGATATGATTGAAGCTTCTGAATGCATGAGCAGTTCTGTTACTAAGATTTTTTGAATAGTACTGAGTATATGGTGAATCAAACTAGTGTTTTTGGAATGACCTTACAATGATAAAAAAAAATACCTCTGGAATTAAATATAAAGGAAAGTTGTCTTTGTTATTCACAGTCTTTTTTTTTTTTTTTTTTCACTTTGTTTTCTAGGTATAATAACAAAGAAAACAACATGAATTTCAACAGATATAAAAACGAGTTCAACTGGTCAAGTAATCCTTGAAGGAAACCTGTTTTGGTAATAGATCATATAAAAAAGGCTTGAGGTTTTCAATAGAGATAATACCAGACTTAAGAAATAATAGTATCTTATGATAGTTTTTAAATATCTACCAAGAGATACTATGCTTCTGATGGTTTGTTGTGCTGTGGTGGTTTGCCTGCTGCTGTGATGCTAGAAGCTTTGGCACTGGTATTTCAAATACCAGCAGGGTTATCCTTGTTGGAGAGGTTTCAGCAGAGCTTCCAGACTAAGACAGAGTAGAAAGGAGGACCTGGAGGTCTACTTCTGAAAAAAATTGGCCTGTGAAAATGCTGTCAATGGAACATTGTCTGGTATAATGTTATAAAATGAGCCCCTCAGGTTGAAAGTCATTCAAAATACAATTGGGGAAGAGCTGCCTTCTCAAAGTAGAGTTGACCTTAATGACATGGATGAAGTCAAGCTTTCAGGACCTTCATTAGCTGATGTGGCATGATTCAAAATGAGAAGAAACATCTGCAAACATCCATTAACAATAGGAATGTGAAATGAATGAAGTGTGAATCTAAGAAAATTAAAAGTCTTCAAAAATGAAATGGATTACATGAACATTGATATCCTAGGCATTAGTGAGCTGAAATGGACTGGAATTGGACTTTGAATCAGACAATCATATGGTCTACTATGCCAGAAATGACAAATTGAAGACAAGTGGGTTTGTATTCAGAGTGAAAAAGAATGTTTCAAGATCTATCATGAAGTGCAATGCTGTCAGTGATACGAAAATATCCATAAGCTTACAAGGAAGACCAGTTAATGCGACTATTACTCATATTTATGCATCAACCAAGATCAAAGATGAAGAAACTGAAGACTTTTATCAACTTTTGCAGTGTGAAATGGATCAAACATACAATCAAGATATATTGATAATTACTGGTGATTAGAATGCCAAGGAGCCCTGGTGGCACAGAGGTTAAGAGCTACGGCTGCTACCCAAAAGGTCAGCAATTTGAATCCACCAGCCGCTCCTTGGAAACCATATGTGGCAGTTCTATTCTGTTCTAAAGGGTCACTATGAGTCAAAATTAACTCAACGACATCGGAGTTTTGATTTGGAATGTGAAAGTTGGAAACAAAGGAGAAGGATCAGTAATTGAAAATACGGTTTTGGTGATGCAAACAATGCAGGAGATCACATGATAGAATTTTGCAAGACCAACGACTTCTTCATTGCAAATACCTTTTTCTAACAACATAAACAGCAACTATACACGTGTATGTGCTCCTCATCAGATGGAATACAAAGGAATCAAATCGACTACAGCTGTGGAAAGAGGTGATGGAGAAATTCAATATCATCAGTCAGAACGAAGCCAGGAGCTAATTGCAGAACAGGCCATCAATTGTTCTCATACAAATTCAAGTTGAAGCTGAAGAAAATTAGAGCAAGTCTACAGCAGCCAAAATAGGACCTTGACTACATCCTGCCTGAATTTAGAGACTATCTCAAGAATAGATTTGATGCATTGAACACTATGACCAAAGACCAGATGAGTTGTGAAATGACATCAAGGACATCATACACACACACAAAAAAAGAGTTTATTAAAAAAACAGGAAAGAAAGAAAAGACCAAAATGAATGTCAGAAGAAACTCTGATACTTGCTCTTGAACATAGAGTAGCTAAAGCAAAAGGAAGAGATGATGAAGTAAAAGAGCTACACAGAAGATTTCAAAGAGTAACTCAAGAAGACAAAGTAAAATATAATGAAATGTACAAAGACCTGGAGTTAGAAAACTGAAAGGTAGGACACATTCAGCATTTCTCAAGCTGAAAGAACTGAAGAAAAAACTCAAGACACTAGTTGCAACATTGAAAGATTCTATGGGGAAAATGTCGAATGACATAGGAAGCACCAAAAGATGGAAGGAATACACAGAGTTACTATTCCAAAAAGAATTGGTCAACATTCAACCATTTCAGGAGGTAGCATATGATCATGAACTGATGGTACTGAAGGAAGAATTTCAAGCTGCAGGATGGAAAGCAAGACTCCAGGAATTGACATAATACCATTTGAGATGTTTAAACAAATGGATGCAGCTCTAGAAGTGTTCACTCATCTATGCCAAGAAATTTGGAAGACAGCTGCCTGGCCAACAGATAGAAAAAAGAGCAATATTTGTGCCCATTCCAAAGAGAGGTGATCCTACATAATGTGGAAATTATCAAACACTACCATTATTATCACAGGCAAAAAAAATTTGTGGAAGGTTATTCAAAAGTAATTGTAGCAGTACATCAACAGGGAACTGGGAGAAATTCAATCTGAATTCAGAAAAGAATATGGAGATAGGGATATCATTGCTAATGTCGGGTGGATTATGGCTAAAAGTAGAGAATACCAGAAAGATGTTTACCTGTTTTATTGACTATCCAAAGGCATTCTACTGTGTGGATCATAACAAATCATGGATAACATTGCAAAGAATGGGAATCCCAGAACACTTAATTGTGCTCATGAGGAACCTGTACTTTGAACAATAGACAGCCATTAGAACAGAACAAGGGGATGCTGTGTGGTTTAAGGTCAGGAAAAGTGTGTCAGTGTTGTATCCTTTCACCATACATACGCTGAGCAAATAATCTGAGAAGCTGGATTATATGAAGAAGAGTACAGCATCAGGATTGGAGAAAGACTCATCAATAAACTATGATATGTAGGTGACACAACCTTGCTTGCTGAAGGCAAAGAGGACTTGAAGCACTTACTGATGAAAATCAAAGACCACAGCCTTCAGTGTGGATTGCACCTTAACATAAAGAAAACAAAAACCCTCACAAATGGACCAATAACCAACATCATGATAAAAGGAGAAAATATTGAAGTTGTCAAGGATTTCATTTTACTTGGATCTGCAATCAACACCCAAGGAAGCAGCAGTCAAGAAATCAAATGAAGTATTTCATTGGATAAATCTACTGCAAAAGACCTTTTTAAAGTGTAAGAAACACAGATGTCACTTTGCAGTCTAAGGTTTGCCTGATCCAAGCCACGGTATTTTCAATTGCCTCATATCCTTGTGAAAGCTGGACAATGAATAAGGAAGACCTAAGAAGAATTGACACCTTTGAATTATCGTATTGGAAAAGAATATCGAACATACCGTGGACTGCCAGAAAAACAAACAAATCTGTCTTGGAAAAAGTACAGCTGGAATGCCCCTTGGAATCCAGGATGGCAAAACTTTGCCTCACATACTCTGTACGTTTTATCAGGAGGGACCTGTCTCTGGAGAAGGACATCATGTTTGGTTAATTAGAGGGTCCGTGGAAAAGAGGAAGACCCTTACAGTGGCTGTAACACAGCAGCTGCAAAGATCTCAAGCTTAACAAGAATTGTGAGGATGGCACAAGACTGGGCGGTGTTTTGTTCTGTTGTACATGAGGTCTCTAGGAGTCTGAACTTCCTCAATGGCACCTAACAACCACAGCAATATCTTTGGATGTACTAAGGGAACTAGAGCTTGAATTCCACATGAATGGAAGTTCTCTGGGCAGAGGAAGGGTGGGCGATACATTAAAAGCAAACCAGGCAAACTAGACTATACTCACAAATCCAGAGGAGGATACTCAGGATGATACAGGAATCTAGTCATTATAGGGAACACACAAAGAAAAATGCAAAATTGATGAAAGAGCTGGTGCTATCTAGCTTAGAAATGACTCAAGGTAATTGTTAACAACTATATTTTTTATCTTCTAGTTCTTGAATGGCTGCCAGTGCATTCATTCAGTTTTGCTTCACAAATAAGAACCTCAAAAGTTGAGTGGAAGTAAAAGTTTTCAACTCATAGTAAGTGTGGTCAATTTAAATTTTTGTTCCAATTCTTCATCAGTTTATCATGCCCTTTATCATGTGATCTGGTAGTTGCTGTCACTAGATGCAGAGTATATTTCTCTGCCTCAGTGATTTTGAGCTTGTTTAACAAACAGAATCTGGGTGCATGTGACAATGAATCAGTTTCAAACCTAACCTAGGCCTTTGAGAGGCATTTTGTGTTTCTGTTCACCTCTCTTATTCTTCTGCCGTTGACATGAGAAGTAGTCCTCTGGCCTAAGGAGGATGTGGCCTGGTGTCCCAGGCCAAAATTGATTAAAATTTAAGATTAGGTTTATATAGATGCTTAGATTAAGGATTTTACTTATTTCTTTTTATTATGTTAATGATACTGATGGACAGTACCTTGCCTAACTGCAATCAATTTGAATGAAATCTTAACAGCGTTCATTGCTTTAGATTAGGAAATCATTACCTCCCACTAGCAGAAGTTCTGCTCTGATATACAGAGATAAATTGTCTAACATGAGCAATTACAAAGGGTTTACATATGCTACCTAATTTGAGGCTTACAATAATATAATAAACGGTATTTTCAACATTTTAAAAATGAAGAAAACTTAGGAAATTTGGGATTAAGTGATTTTCCCAGGTTCACATAACTTCTAATGGGAAAACCAGAATTTCAATGCTGCAGGCTCACCAGGAACCTTGCTCTTACCCAATACACTCTACTACTTCCCTAAGATAAAACCATTGCGTACCCTTTTATTTTATCAGTGGCAAGGCATATTCCTTGCCAGGTAGTTAGGATGAAACTGAAATTCACACGTAGGTTTAAAGAACAAGAATATCATGTTATGGTATAAAGCTCAGGAATCATTACCTCTTGAGGATGGCATAGAGGTGCTATTCTGCCCTTTATTTGTATTTTCAGAAAATGGACAACAGTAAATTATTCTTCTAAGGTCATGAAAGAAATAATAATGTCAGAATATTTTCAGGGATTAAAAAGGATAACAATAAAACATGCACCCATCTTCAAGATTTATTTTTCTGACTGATGGTGAAATTTAGTTTGTGTCCACGTAATATGTCAACTTTAACAAGACAATCTCCATAATATTTACTTCAATTGGCTAACTGAGCACCATCATTATGAGATATTTTTTATAAGATGAAGGCATTTTAATGATAATTTTTTTAAGTCAATACACTAAATGCTTTAGTTTCATTTATCTTCACAAAAATCCTATGAAGAAAGAAATAAATCCATGTTTTTTTTTATGATTAGGGAAGGAACACTGAGAGAAATTAGGTAAATTATCCTAATTAGCAAAGCCTATTAGTTTCAATCAGTGTACTAACCAAAGGTATTTATTACCTATTGTTGTACTTTCTATCTGCCCCTAACACAATCCACTACAATTTTGGACAACATCAGAAAAGAACATTCATATTAGATCCTGTGTCAATACCACCCAGAGTGGTGGCCAGTGGTGGTCTTCACATAGCATACAATGGAAATGACACTTCCTAGAGTTGTTTTGTGCAACGAGGTTTTCACTGCCATCAAGTCGGTTCCGACTCATAGCAACCTTATAGGGCATAGAAGAACTGCCCCATAGGGTTCCCAAGGAAGCAGACAGCCACATCTTTCTCCCTCAGAGTGACTGCTGGGTTTGAACCACCAACTTTTTGTTTAGCAGCCAACTGCCTTATCCACAGCTCCACCGGGGCTCCTATGCAACAAGGTAGACATGTGTAAATTTGTAATGTCCACCAGATACTTGTACATATTTGAAAGTGACTTTTATTCAATTAGTTAATGTACTTTGAACTCATAAACAAATAAAAATCCTTTTTTCTTGATTCAGAATAAATAAGAAGTGTAAGTAAGACCTAACTATTATGCTTTTTTTTTTTAACCCATGGATTTTTTAGCTTGTAGTTTTTATCCCACAAACATTAAGAAAAAAATATAGTCTAATAAGCAAACAAGGAACAGTATTGTGGACACAGTTTGGTTAGACTCTTTCACATGTAAATACAGACTTGCATGCCTGTAATTCTTCATCAGAGGAAAAGGAAAAAGAAAAGGTCAGAATAGCAAGTTGGAGACCTTTATCCTGATTAACCCCAGAAAACTAATCTAAGGCAGGAACTTAGGTCAGCTTCACATGAAGACTGGCAGTCAGATCAGCTCTGTGGAAGAACCCCAGGAAAGGCAGGAGGCCAGTACTGAAGCAATTGGCAAAAATGGTTAAGATCTTGGTTACTAACTGAAAGGTTGGTGGTTCGAACTCACCCAGCTTCCAAAAGTTCACAGCCTTGAAAACCCTACGGAGTCCAGGTCTACTCTACAACACATGGTGTCACCACGAGTTGAAACCAGCTCAACGACAACAGGTATTGTTTTTTGGAAGTAGAAGGTACATTGCTGGTTTTATAGATATTTATAGAAGGACCATATAAAACCTAGCTGCTTCGTCACAAATACAGACATTTCACAGGGCTATGTGTGTGTGTGTGTGTGTATATATATATATATATTTTCTCTCTTAAAACTGAGATTCCAAATGGGACTAGCCCACTGGAAAACCATGAGACAGGGGAGCATATTTTCAGTTTTCTCCTCCTTACCTCACCTGCTCTGTAATCACTCTCAGTCTCACCAGCAACCTTCATGCTACCCAGTAAAAAAGTTCCCAAACCTGCACTCTTCCTCTCCCTTCTCACGAAATGTCCCATTGTGAGCTTTTCTATTTAATTCCCTAACTTTAATACAGGCATGCCCAACCCAAGCCATGGTGTTTTCTATTGCCTCCTATGCATGTGAAAGCTGGATGATGAATAAAGAAGACAGAAGAATTGACACCTTTGAATTGTGGTGTTGGAGAAGAATACTGAATATACCATGGACTGTCAAAAGAATGAACAAATTTGTCTGGGAAGAAATACAACCAGAATGCTCCTTAGAAGTAAGGACAGTGAGACTACATCTCACATCCTTGGGACATATTGTTAGGAGGGATCAGTCCCTGGAGAAGGACAACATTCTTGGTAAAGTCAGTGGAAAAGAGGAAGACTTTCAATGAGATGAATTGACACAGTGGTTGCAACAATGGACTTAAGCATAACGACGATTGTGAGGATGGCACAGGACTGGACAGTGTTTTGTTCAGTTGTGCATAGAGTCACTATGAGTCAGAACCAGCTTGATGGCACCTAACAACAACAATGGCTGCTCACTTTTGGTGGGAGCGAAAATGGAAACACCATAACAAGACATAATAACATATTCCAAGAGACTGAAGCTTCACTTGAGGTAAAATACCTTAAAATGAGGCAATGGACTTTGAAGTGTGGTGTCTGGGGTCTTAAATGCTAACAAGCGGCCATCTAAGATACATCAATTGGTCTCAACCCACCTAGATCAAAGGAAAATGAAGAACACCAAGGTCACACGATAACTATGAGCCCAAGAGACAGAAAGGGCCACATGAACTAGAGACTTACATCATCCTGAGACCAGAAGAACTAGAGGGTGCCTGGCCACAACCGATGACTGCCCTGACAGGGAGCACAACAGAGAACCCCTGAGGGAGCAGGAGAACAGTGGGATGAAGGCCCCAAATTCTCATAAAAAGACCAGACTTAATGGTCTGACTGAGACTAGAAGAATCCCGGCAGTCATGGTCCCCAAACCTTCTGTTGGCCCAGGACAGGGACAATTCCAGAAGACAACTCATCAGACATGGAAGGGACGGGACAATGGGTTGGACAGAGATGCTGATGAGGAGTGAGCTACTTGTATCAGGTGGACACTTGAGACTGTGTTGGCATCCCTTGTCTGGAGGGGAGATGAGAGGGTAGAGGGGGTTGGAAACTGGCAAAACGAAAGGAGAGACTGGAAGGAGGGAGCAGGCTGACTCATTGGGGGAGAGTAAGCGGGAGTATGTAGTAAGGTATATGTGGGTTTATATGTGAGAGACTGACTTGATTTGTAAACTTTCGCTTAAAGCACAATACAACTTATTTTAAAAAAATGGGGCAAGGCGTGTTTTATCTAAACCATTGAAAGTCAAAGTTGTATTAAAAAAAAAGAGAAAGAGAGAATGAGAGAGCGAGAAACAACCTCTGTGTTCAAGCTCATCAGATTTAACCACTTTTCAAATCAAAAGGAAAGAACTTAATGTCTAAAATAATATGAAAACAGCCACCAGCTTCTCCTACTTGGAGAGGGAATAGAATTGAATCATGTTTCATTAGATGGTATATCTGAGGGCAGTTTTGAAAGTTAAAGGAAGTTTAAAAATGCTTTGGTAGAGTCAAGGTTACCTAGGAGCATGGAGGTTTCCAGTTCAGACTTATAAGCATCTTTTAAAGGGATTCTGCTTCAGGAAGCAAATTGACCTGAATAGCCCTAAGGCTTGTATCATCTATCTTTATTAAAAGTCATATTTCAATAAATTTAATCATTAGAAAGCATACATGCTTTTGAAAAATTATAAAAAGAAATAAATGCTTAGGGATGCCAGAATACATGCCTTTTTAGCTTACTAAAATCCATATTGTATTTTTAAACCTGATCTTCCCTGGCTTTCCATCTTAATCTATGCATTCACACAACAAATATTCAAGAAGGATATGAAGACAGCACTCAGACAGACATGAGTCAGGTGCTAGTTCTGCAGGCTGGTAACCACAAAATAAGGAACTCTGGCTGAAAACACCACATTCAATATATAGGATGGAGGCTGATGCCCCTTACTATGGTTGGCAACCAACAAATAACCAGAGATTTAGTTAGAAGGGGGAGAAGCATATGAACACTGAGAACCTAGGCCCCAAGTATGTGAAGCACTAGAAGCCTTTGAAAATAATGTAAAAAAAAAAAAAAAAAAAAAATGTAAAGGCAGTAGTTAACACGAATTCAGAGAGCTGAGTTACATTTTAGAAAAAAGATAAACTATTGATCCAATTAGCTTGATGTTGGTTATCAGTCCGATCAACAATTTCATTCCACTTGGATCGGCTATCAATATCCAGGGAAGCAGCAGTCAAGAAATTAAACAATGTATTGCACTGGGCAAATCTGCTGCAAAAGGCTTATTTAAAGGTTTAAAAAGCAAAGATCCCTCTTTGATTTCTAAGATGGGTCTGACCCAAGCCATGGTTTTTTCAATCTACTCACATGTGTGTGAAAGTTGGCAGTGAAAAAAAAAAAAGGAAGAAGAAAAAATCTATGTGTTTGAACTCTGGTGTTGGTAAAAAAAAAAATACTGACTATGCCATGAACTGTCAAAAGAGTGAAGAAATCAGTCTGAGAAGAAATACAGCCAGAATGTTTCTTAGAAGTGAAGATGGCAAGATTTCTACTCACTTACTTCGGACATGCCTTCAGGAGAGAACAACTGCTAGTAAAAGACATCGTGTTTGGTAAAGTACAGGGTCAGTGAAAACAAGGGAAACCCTCAATGAGATCAATTGACACAATAGCCTCAACAGTGGGCTCAAATATTCTGAAGATGGTGCAGAACCAGACAATGTTTTGTTCTTTTATATATAAGGTCACCATGAATCAGACCTGACTCAATGGCAACTAATAACAAAAATTATGAATGGATCCAGGCGTGGTATAAACACCCAGTGCCCATGAAGTTACCAGAATCCTGAAATAAGAATGGATGAATAATAAAGGTGTGATCCTTGACAGTGAATAAGGAGTTTTGGATTCCCCAAGTTGTGTTAGCAGGTCAATGATTTTCTTGTCAGAGCCTTACCCTCCAGGGCTGACCATGACCGGGAGGTTTCTTATTTAAACCTTTCTTCAAATCTGCACCTCCTTTTCTCTCATAGTCTACTTTGTTTTTTTTTTTTTTTTTCCTCTCTCTGATGTAGCCAAAATAAATACTCAATGAAAGTCCATGGGGTCACTCCCAAACTGATGATGACAAAGAAACCTAGTTCCTTTTTACAGTGTTTTCTAAGCACTTGTAGCCTCTGAAGGATGAAAAAAATACACTATTTAAGGCATTTTGCTATTGAGATGTTAAGACTTTCACCTTTGTTTCCTTGGGCAGAAAGACTTTTTCCTTCAACACTCTCCTTTGTTGTCTTACTCCTTTGATTTTCTCTTGGTTTTCTATAGCTAAAATTTAATTTAACTTGAACAGTCGTAGAGTATATGTTTTATTTTTTCCTTTTTTTAACCTATTACTTGTATATAAGATGGCTTTTAGTACAGAGACCTGAGCCAGGGACACATGCTCATTCCATACCTAGCAATTTAAACTTTAAGGAAATCCTTTCACTGCAACACACAGTCATTCAGGAAGGGTCTCCTACCTTCCATTCATGCCCAAAAGGAAGAAAACTGAACTGGAACATCAAATCTCTAAAGTATATTCACATAACTATCAAAAACAAAATTACTCAGTTGGGGAACTCTATGAACTAGGTACTTAGAAACATGAAGTCAATCTCAATGCTCAATAATATAAACATTTATTGTGTACCCCCAATCAGTTCTTAAAACTTAACCTTTGTGTTCCTTCCCTGATAAATGCTACCCACTGAGATCCAACCAGAACCACTGCCTCGAAATGATGGTAGTTTAAATACAACACACACACATTCTCTCAAGGTAAGCTTTCAACATAATCTTATTTTCTACTGCATTCCCTCATGATTTCCCAGAGAACATTTAAAAACATCTTCCCCAGACTTGCTAATGACCTGTTAATGAACTGACACAGACTGTACTTATGTAAATTATGGAGTGGCTGAACCTAGAATTAATGCTTGGCACATTTCAAGGATACAAAATCAATCATCTTGATATTAATAAATGTCACCTATATGTCCTTTACATCCATGCTATTTCATAGTTTCTCTACCCTAATGAGTGCCACAGGTGACTTTGAAAGCCTGGACATTTCTAGACTTGACAAAACTATTTTCTCTGTTGAGAAAGCAACCTTCTTGTGACTGTCCCTTCTCTAGGCTATTCATTCAGGGTCTAGGATTTGAACATCTTACAGAGACACAGGACACTTTGTACTGAGGGTCCTGCCTTGTTTGGTGGTATTCCCCTGTTACATGTCTGAGGTCTACTTCTTTCTTCTGTTTATGCATGTGTGTGTCACATGGAACCTGGCCAACACCACTGCTATATTTGTTACCAGTGGGGAGGAAACAAGGTCTTTCACCTGCAGCGTATGAGGATTGTGTGCAGCCCACCTTCCAGAGTTGGCTGCAGGGAGTGACCCACCGACCATAGGGTACTGATGCCCACTATCAAAGCTTCTCTTTCCTGTAAGTAAATGGTGTTCCATCTACTGCCTATGTAAGTTGTGTTTTTCTTGGCAACTCTGACACCTGTTAGGTATGGAGGGGGTTGATACCCTGGAGCTGTTGCTCCTGGCCAATCTACTTCATGGTGGATCTCCTCTGGTGGTGATGTCTTAGTCATCTAGTGCTGCTATAACAGAAATACAACAAGTGAATGGCTTTAACAAAGAGTAGTTTATTCTCTCACAGCCCAATAGGCTAGAAGTCCAAATTCAGGGCACTGGCTCCAGGGGAAGACTTTCTCTCCCTGTTGGCCCTGGAGGAAGGTCCTTGTCGTCAGTCTTCCCTTGATCTGGGAGCATCTTATTGAAGGAACTTCAGATCCCAAGGAAGCGCTTTGCTCCTGGTGCTGTGTTCTTGGTGGTATGAGGTCCCCATGACTCTCTGCTTGCTTCTGTCTTTTATAGCTCAAAAGAGATTGGCTGAAGACCCTCTCTAATATTGTAGATCTCATCAGTGTAACTGCCACTAATGCACCTAATTACATCATAGTGATAGGATTTACAACATAAAGAAAAATCACATAAAATGGTGGACAATCACACAATACTAGGAATCATGGCTCAGTTAAGTTGACAGATATTTTGGGGGGACACAATTCAACCCATGACAGGTGGTAACCAACATCCCTTCAACATTCCCTGTTGACTTATTTCTAATCTCAGGCAGTTTTCTCTGGTAGAGATAGCTGTGGTTAAAAATGCCCAGGTGTGCAGACTATTGCAGTCAGTGCACACAGAGGCCAGAAATGAGGAGTTTCTCCTGAAGAGGCTGCAACTTCTAAACAAGCTGAAGGTGGCAATGCAGACTACCAGAGGGAAAATGTGGGATAAAGACTTTAAAGGATAGGATTATGAGAGCAGTCTAAAGTTCCAGGCATCTACTCAAACTAGTCAACCACTCAAAAGTATTCCTTGAGCATCCACGGCTAATGTGCTTAACGCTTGGGGCAAATTGTATGGAACACACTCTCACCACTATATTTGAGGTAGGGATAAAAATTAGCCTTCCCTTAAGTGTCCTTTTGGAAAATTAAAGCTCAGATTATAATGAACGTGACACACCAAGTCAAGAAATGATCTTTTTTCCTTGTTCTACCTTGATCAAACCCTTGCAATTATAATTAAGAAAAGAAGAATGGACATGGTATGAGGAGAGGAAAAGATTCTACAATAAAAGATAAAAGAATGAGTGTAGTTCACCAAGAATAAAGGAGATTATGTGGTGAATTGCTTATTTTACTCAAGTAGAGGCAATTTACCAAACCTCAATTAGCTGAAATAAATAAAACCTCTAGGCTATAAGTCTGTATCCTTCAATTGATCTGATCCATTCATACACCATCATGCAGCCCCCGGCCTATAAAGACAGCTAAAGGCATTTCAGAACTTGTTAAAACCCATCTTGATCACCTTTATGATTTGGTTTCTTACAGATCCTTCCATGCAGGAGACCCAATTTGGGTTTAAGCCTAATGCACTTCAAATGCAGCTACATCTCCTCTCTCAGTGGAGGTTTGTGTCCTGTTGTTATGCTGAACAGGTTTCAGCAGAGCTTCCAGACTAAAATGGACTAGGAAGAAAGGTCTGACAATTTACTTCTGAATATCAGCCAATGAAAACCTTATGGATCACAATGAGTCCATCCACAAATGATAACAGGGATGACACAAGACTGTTCTGTTGTGCATGGAGTCATGATGACTTGAGGCCTACTTGACAGCAACCAACAACAAGACCAAGCCTCCTCTGTTCCTCTGTTCACTTGCCCTGAATTTTGCTCCTATGAAACATATTCACTAGTTGCCTTTAACAGTCTTTCATTACTGTCATAATGACCTGTGCTAAGGAACACATTTAGGAATTTTAAATGAAACATACAAAATTGGATATAGCCCATCTTCCTATGAAAGTGAAGATGTTGCTGCCCAGGGAGGGCAAATGCCGGAAAGGAGCTTTCATCATGGATTCTGCTACCGGAAATAAGATGCAATACACTTTACACATAAACCACAGCCAGAAAATGTATTTGGTCATGGATTTTGAGGCCCTTGCTACACTGATACTCTCCTCTTACACAACTATATTTAGTAAATAAAACCAAAAAACCAAACCCACTGCTGTTGAGTCGATTCCGACTCACAGCGACCTTACAGGACAGAGTAGAACTGCTCGATAGAGTATCCAAGAAGCACCTGGTGTATCTGAACTGCCGACCTCTTGGTTAGAAGCCATAGCACTTAACCACTACACCACCAGGGTTTCCTATTTAGTGATTAGAGATAGTAAATGACAAGGAAAGATTTTTTTTTTTTTAATTGAGAGGTAGATGATGCTATCCTGAGAAAAGCACAGAGAAGATTTTAGGTTGTTGTTAGGTGCAATCCAGTCAGTTCCGACTCATAGCGACCCTATGCACAACACTGCCCCATCCTGAGCCATCCTTACAATTGTAGTTATGCTTGAGCTCATTGTTGCAGCCACTGTGTCAGTTCACCTCATTGAGGGTCTTCCGCTTTTCTGCTGACCCTGTACTCTGCCAAGCATGACGTCCTTCTCAAGGGACTGATCCCTCCTGACAACATGTCCAAAGTACGGAAGACAGTCCCACCATCCTTGCCTCTAAGGAGCTTTCTGGCTGTTCGTCTTCTGAGACAGCTTTGTTGGTTCTTTTGGCAGTCCATGGTATATTCAGTATTCTTCACCAACACCACAATTCAAAGGCGTCAATTCTTCTTTGATCTTCCTTATTCATTGTCCAGCTTTCACATGCATATGATGCAATTGAAAATACCATGGCTTAGGTCAGGTGCACTGTAGACTTTAAGGTGACATCTTTGCTCTTCAACACTTTAAAGAGGTCCTTTGCAGCAGATTTACTCAATGCAATGCATCTTTTGATTTCTTGACTGCTGCTTCCATGGCTGTTGATTGAGGATCCAAGTAAAATGAAATCCTTGACAACTTCAATCTTTTCTCCATTTATCATGATGTTGCTCATTGCTCCAGTTGTGAGGATTTTTGTTTTCTTTTTGTTGAGGTGCAATCCATACTGAAGGCTGTGCTCTTTGATCTTCATCAGTAAGTGCTTCAATTCCTCTTCACTTTCAGCAAACAAGGTTGTGTCATCTGCATAATGCAGGTTGTTAATGAGTCTTCCTCCAGTTCTGATGCCTCGTTCTTCTTCATATAGCCCAGCTTCTCAGATTATTTGCTCAGCATACAGATAGAATAGGTACGGTGAAAGAATACAACCCTGAAGCTCACCTTTCCTGACTTTAAACCAATCAGTATCCCCCTGTCTGTCCAAACAACTGCCTCTTGTTCTATGTAAAGGTTCCTCATGAGCACACTTAAGTGTTCTGGAATTCCTATTCTTTGCAATGTTATCCATAATTTGTTATGATTCACACAGTCGAATGCCTTTGCATAGTCAATAAAACACAGGTAAACATTCTTCTGGTATTCTCTGCTTTCAGCCAGGATCCATCTGACATCAGCAATGATATACCTGGTTCCACATGCTCTTCTGAATCTGGCCTGAATTTCTGGGAGTTTCCTGTTGATATACTGCTGCAGCTGTTTTTGAATGATCTTCAGCAAAATTTTGATTGCATGTGGTATTAATGATATTGTTCTATAATTTCCACATTCGGTTGGATCACCTTTCTCAGGAACAGGCATAAATATGGATCTCTTCTGGTCAGTTGTCCAGGAAGCTGTCTTCCATATTTTTGGCAGAGACGAGTGAGGACCTCCAGTGTTGCATCTGTTTGTTGAAACATCTCAATTGATATTCCATCAATTCCTGGAGCCTTGTTTTTCATCAATGCCTTCAGAGAAGCTTGGACTTCTTCCTTCAACACATTCGGTTCCTGATCATATGCCACGTCTTGAAATGGTTGAACATCAACTAATTCTTCCTGGTGTAATGATTCTGTGTATTCCTTCCATCTTCTTTTGATGCTTTCTGCATTGTTTAATATTTTTGCCATAGAATCCTTCACTATTGCAACTCTAGGTTTGAAATTTTTCTTCAATTCTTTCAGCTTCAGAAACACCGAGCTTGTTCTTCCCTTTTGGTTTTCCATCTCCAGCTCTTTGCGCATGCCATTATAATACTTTGTCTTCTTGAGCTGCCCTTTGAAATCTTCAGTTCTTTTACTTCATCAATTCTTCCTTTTGCTTTAGCTGCTCGACGTTTGAGAGCAAGTTTCAGAGTCTCCTCTGACATCCATCTTGGTCTTTTCTTTCTTTCCTGTCTTTTCAATGACCTCTTGCTTTCTTCATGTATGATGGCCTTGATGTCTTGTCTGTCAGTTTGTCGTACTCTGGGGGTTTGCATGTTGCTTTGATGCTGGAAGCTATGCCACTGATATTCAGATACCAGCAGGGTCACCCATGGAGGACAGATTTCAGCTGAGCTTCCAGACTAAGACAGACTAGGAAGAAGGACCAGCAGTCTACTTCTGAAAAGCATTAGCCAGTGAAAACCTTATGAATAGCAGTGGAACATTGTCTGATATAGTGCTGGAAGATGAGCCCCCCAGGTGGGAAGGCATGCAAATGATGACTGGGGAAGAGCTGCCTCCTCAAAGTAGAGTTGACCTTAATGACGTGGATGGGGTAAAGCTTTCCAGACCTTCATTTGCTGATGTGGCGCAACTCAAAATGAGAAGAAACAGCTGCGAACATCCACTAATAATCTATGGAATAATAGGAACCTGGAATATAGGGTCGCTATGAGTCAGAATCAGCTCGACGGCAATGGGTTTGGTTTTTTTTGGGGGGGGGGAATGTACGAAGTATGAAACTAGGAAAATTAGAAATCATCAAAAATGAAATGGAATGCACAAACATCGATATCTGAGGCATTAGTGAGGTGAAATGAACTGGTATTGGCCATTTTGAATCAGACAATCGTATAGTCTACTATGCTGGGAATGACAACTTGAAGAGTTGGATTGAGGAGTGGTGTTGCATTCATCGTCAAAAAGAACGTTTCAAGATCAATCCTGAAGTACAAAGCTGTCAGCGATAGGATAATATCCATACGCCCATGCCTACTAGGAAGACCAATTAATACGACTATTATTCAAATTTACGCACCAACCACTAGGGCCAAAGATGAAGAAATAGAAGATTTTTATCAGCTGCTGTAGTCTGAAATTGATCTACATGCAATCAAGATGCATTGATAATTACTGGTGATTGGAATGTGAACGTTGGAAATGAAGAAGGATCAACAGTTGGAAAATATGGCCTTGGTGATAGAAACAATGCTGGAGATCGAATGGTAGAATTTTGCAAGAACAACAACTTCTTCACTGCAAATACCTTATTTCACCAAGATAAACGGCAACTATAGGCATGGATCTCACCAGAGGGAACACACAGGAATCAAATTGACTACATCTGTTGAAAGAGACAATGGAAAAGCTCAATATCATCAGTCAGAACAAGGCCAGGGGCTGACTGTGGAACAGACCGTCAATTGCTCATATGTAAGCTCATGAACTTAAATATATATATATATATATATATATATATATATATATATATTAAGTTCAAGCTGAAACTGAAGAAAATCAAAGCAAGTCCAAGACAGCCAAAATATGACCTTGAGTATATCCCACTTGAATTTAAAGACCATCTGAAGAACAGATTTGATGCATTGATCACTAGTGACTGAAGACCAGATGAGTTGTGGAATGACATCAAGGACATCATAGAGAAGTAGTACTGTTTAATTACTGATGTCCTGATTCCAGACCATAATATTGTTTCAAATTCTCATTATATCTTTTTCTAGCTGCATGACTCTGGGAAATTCACTTAACAGCTTTAAGCCTCACTCTCCTAATTTACTAATAATTATGAAATAGGACTAGCAAGGGTCAACTTTACTGAGTTGTTGTGAAAATGAAATGATAATGTGTTTAAAACTTGACATACAGTTAGTTCTATAAATGCTATTTATTGTTAGTTTATCATATGAAACTAATGAGGACAAAAAACATATTCAAAGTTCCTTAGTTCAATAAAATGATTCATGTTCACAATTAGGCAACTTAGTGGTGTAGTGGCTAAGAGCTACATCTGCTAACCAAAAGGTGGCAGTTTAAATCCACCAGGAGCTCCATGGAAATTCTATAGGGCAGTTCTACTCTGTCCTATAGGTTGCTATGAGTTGGAATCTACTTGACAAAAATGGGTTTGGTTCACAGTAAATACTTTAAGGATTAGAAGCATATTAAAGCATGCTTATTACCCTTTGATAAGTATCTAGTGGGAGGTACATAATTATTTTATAAGCTATTCTATAAATAGTTTCAAAAGAGAACTAAAAATCAGAGGCATTTTTCGGTTAGAGATATATTGACTTTTGTTGGAAAAATAACTTGTAAAAAGAAGCTCACTTCCCAATGTTGCTAGAATAAACCATGCTACATATAAAGATATAAATGATAAACTGTCACTGAATACACAACCAAATATTATTTAAAAACAAAAGATGTAAATGAGAGAGAGGTGGAAGTATCATTAATGACAGAAATAAAATTCACTTAGAAAATGTGTTTATATTCCAGCATGGTGTATTACAGGTAGCTACTGAAAACCCTGGTGGCATAGTGGTTAAGAGCTACATCTGCTAATCAACGGTCAAATCCACCAGGTTCCCCTTGGAAACTCTATGGGGCAGCTCTACTCTGTCCTATAGAGTCTCTTTGAGTAGGAATCAACTTGACAGCAACGGGTTTTTATATGGAATTATGATCGAGTGTGCATTTAGGAATCTTTATTCTTGAGGTCTTCAAGAACTTAATTGCAATCAATTAAATATTTCTTTGGCATTAACTGTGAACTAGACATTGTATGCGTGCTAGGAGTATAAATATAAATAATAAATACCTTCTCTTTTTAAGGAACTCTTCATCCAATATTCCAACTCATAAAGACCCTATAGGTATGAGTCAGAATGGACTCGACAGCAACAGGTCTTTTTTCTTTTCCCTGATAAGGCAAAAAGACTTGAAAATTATGATAGAGTGAAATAACTTTAAAAAGAAATTTACATTAAGCACCACCATAACAGAAAGGAAAGAGTAAATAATTCTTCCATGTGTGCAGACAAATTTTGATAGTAAGGGCTTCTTAGAGTAGAAAGGGCTTGAGCTGAGTTCTGAGGAATTTAAGCAGAACTTGCCATCTGAATGAGGGGAGGAAAGTCATTTCAGGAACGGAAATAGAATGCGTAAAGCATGGAGGTGAAAATTATGCTACCTATTTAAGGAAAAGGTTAAAACTACAGTTCTTATATTGTGGCGGTAGTAGAGATAATCTGCTTCACACATGGTTAATAGGACATGAGGAATGTATGCTTCAGCCAGCAAGGGAAAGTCTAATCAGGGATAAAAGCCTCTGTCTTCCAATTGTGCATGCAACTTTCTGTCCATCCAAAGTAACTATAATTGATTCTTCAACATTAGTTTCTGTGTTTTGTTTTTTTTCTTCCTTGAACCCCACCTCACTGTCCGATATCTTGGCTCCTCACTCAAGATCTTGAAGGACTTGATGGTCTTCTTTCAAAATATCCCTCTGCAGTTGATTGCCTTACCCACTAGACTCTGAGTTATAACACACATAACCACAGCTGTAGGTAGAAAGTTTTTATGTGCCATGTTCTAGATTCACCACTGCTCATCTGTCAGTTTGTTGTACTGTGGTGGGGTGCATGATGCTATGATTATGGAAGCTATGCCACTAGTATTTAAAATACCAGTAGCGTTACCCATGGTAGACGGGATTCAGCAGAGCTTCCAGACTAAGACAGACTAGGAACAAAGACCTGGCAGTTTACTTCTGAAAATATTGGCCAGTGAAAGCTTTGTGAATACCACCAGAACATTGTCTGATACAGTGGCAGAAGATAAGCCCCTCAGGTTGGAAGCCACTCAAATTCCAATGGGGGAACAGCTGCCTCCTCAAAGAAGAGTTGACATTAATAATATGGTAGAAGAAATCTTTCAGAACCCTCATTTGCTGATGTGGCATGAATCAAAATGAGAAGAAACGGCTGCAAAGAACCACTGGTTTGTTAATAATTGGAATATAGAATGTAGGAAGTATGAACCTAGGAATATTAGAAGTCATGAAAAATGAAATGGAATTCATAAAAATTGATATCCTAAGCATTTTTTTAAGCATTAGTGAGCTAAAATGGACTGGTAATGGCCATTTTGAATTGGACAATCATATGGCCTACTCTGCAGGGAATAATGAATTGAAGAGGAGTGGAATCACATTCTCATCAAAAAGAACATTTCAAGACCAATCCTGAAGTATAATGTTGCCAGTGATAGGGTAATATACATATGCCTGCAAGGAAGACCAGTTAATATGACTATGATTCAAATTTATGCACCAACCTCTGATGCCAAAGATGAAGAAACTGAAAATTTTCACCAACTTCTGCAGTCTGAAAGTGATCAAACATACAATCAAGATATATTGATAATTACTGGTGATTGGAATGTAAAGTTGGAAACAAAGAAGAAGGATTGGTAGTTGAAAAATATGCCCTTGGTGATAGAAACAATGCTGGATATGGCATGATAGAATTTTGTAAAACCAATGACTTTTTCACTGGAAATATGTTTTGTCAACAACATAAACAGTGACTATACATGTAGACCTTGCCAGATGGAACACACGGGAAATCGACTACATCTGCAGAAAGAGACAGTGGAGAAGCTCATTATCACAAGTCAGAATAAAGTCAGGGGCCGACTGTGGATCAGACCATCAATCTCTCATTTACAGGTTTGAGTCGAGGCTGAAGAAAATTAAAACAAGTCCATAGAGCTAAAGTACGACCTTGAGTGTATCCTACCTGAATTTAGAGACCATTTCAGGAATAGATTTGATGCATTGAACACTAATGGCTGAAGACCAGACAAGGTGTGGGATGACACCAAGGACATCATCCATGAAGAAAGCAAAAGGTCATTAAAAAGAGAGCAAAGAAAGAAAAGACAAAAATGGATGTCAGAAGAGACTCTGAAATTGCTCTTGAATGTGGAGTAGCTAAAGCAAAAGGAAGAAATGATGAAGTAAAAGAGCTGAACAGAAGATTTCAAATGGTGGCTCAAGAAGACAAAGGAAAGTATTATAATGAAATGTCCACATACCTGGAGTAAGAAAACCAAAAGGGAAGAATATGGTTGGAATTCCACAAGCTGAAAGAACAGCAGAAAAAATCCAAACCTCGAGTTGCAATGTTGAAGAATTCTGTGGGCAATGTATTGAACAATGCAGGAAGCATCAAAAGTAGATGGAAGGAAGACACAGAGTCACTGCATGGAAAAAAATTATTTGACATTCAGCCACTTCAGGAGGTAGCATATATTCAACAACAACAACCCATGGTATTGAAGGAAGAATTCCAAGCTGCACTGATGGCATTGGTGAAAAACAAGGCTCCAGGAATTGATGGGATACCAACTGAGATGTTTCAACAAACTGATGCACCGCTGGAGATGCTCACTCATCTATGCCAAGAAATTTGGAAGAAAGATACCTCGCCAACCAAGTAGAAGAGATCTATGCTTGTGCTCATTCCAAAGAAAGATGATCCAACAGAATGTGGAAATTATCAAACAGTATCATTATTATCACAGGGAAGTAAAATTTTGCTGCAAGATAATTCAAGCTGGTTGCAGCAGTATATCAACAAAGAACTGCCAGAAATTCAAGTTGGATTCAGAAGAGGATGTGGAATGAGGCATATCATTGCTGAAGTCAGATGGATCTTGTCTGAAAGCAGAGAATACCTGAAAGATGTTTACCGGTATTTTACTAACCGTCAAAAGGCATTTGGCTGTGTGGGTCATAACAAATTATGGATAACATTGTAAAGAATGGGAATTCCAAAAAACTTAATTGTGTTCATGAGGAAGCTTTGCATAGGCCAAAAGGCAGTCATTCAAACAGAACAAGGGGATACTTTGTGGTTGAAAATCAGAAAAGATGTATCCTTTCACTGTACTTATTCAATCTGTATGCTAAGCAAATAATCCGAGAAGCTGGACTATATGAAGAAGAACATGGCATTGGAGAAAGCCTCATTAACCTGTGATATGCATATAACACGACCTTGCTTACTGAAAGTGAAGAAGACTTGAAGCACTTACTGATGAAGATCAAAGACCATAGCCTTCGGTATGGATTACACCTCAACATAAAGAAAACAAAAATCCTCACAGCTGGGCCAGTAAACAACATCATGATAAATGGAGAGGAGAGTGAAGTTGACAAGGATTTCATTTCACTTGAATCCACCATCAACACCCATGGAAGCAGTAGCCAAGAAATCAAACAACACATTGTATTAGGCAAATCTGCTGCAAAAGACCTCTTTGAAGTGTTAAAAAGATGTCACTTTGAGGACTAAGGTGCACCTGACCCAAGCCATATTTTCAATTGCCTCATATGATTGAGAAAACTGGACAATGAATAAGGAAGACTGAAGAAGAATTGATGTCTTTGAATTACGATGTTGGTGAACAATATTGCATACACCATAGACTGCCAGAAGAATGAACAAGTCTGTCTTGAAAAAATTACAACCAGAATGCTCCTTAGAAGCAAGGCTGGTGAGACTTTGTCTCACTTACTTTGGACATGTTATCAGAAAGGACCAGTCCATGGAAATCATGCTTGGTAAAGTAAAGGGTCTTTGAGAAAGAGGAAGACCCATAAAGGGATGGATTACACAGTGGCTGCAACAACCGGCTCAGACAGCTCAACAATTGTGAGGATGGCACAGAACCAGGCAGCATTTAACTCTATTCTACATATGGTCACTGTGAGTTGGAATTGACTCAATTGCACCTAACAGCAACAACAACATTCTTGATCCATAGAAATGATACCAGCTAGGCCAAGTTCACATTGAGTCCTGGTAGTGTAATTGTTAATTGCTCAGCTGCTAACCTAAGGGTTGGAGGTTCCAACACACCAGTTCCTCCACAGAAGAAAAGATCTAGCAATCTTCTTGGTAAAGTTTTCAGCCTAGGAAATGTATGGGGCAGTTCTACTTTATCCTTCCTACTCATAGGGTCGTGATGAGTAGAAATCTACTCCATGGCACACCACAGCAAGTTTAAGCAGGTAAAAAAGAGAAACGATCAGGTCAGAGATTATATGATGGGGTCTTGCATTCGAAGAAGTCAAGAAGCAATCTTGTCATCCAGGAAGTGGTCTAAAAACTAGTCACCATTGAGTTCATTCTGACTCCTGCCGAGCCCATGCATTGCAGAGTAGAATTGCCCTCTCAGGGTTTTCAAGTCTGTGACCTTTCAGAAGCAGATTGCTAGGTCTTTATTCCGAAACACCTCTGGGTGGGTTCCAACTGCCAACCCTTTTGTTAGTGGAGCACTTTTCTATTTGCAACACACTTGGACTCCAGGAAGTTGTTTAAACCAAGTCAAATGTCATCTTGAATTCTCCAATCTTGCAAACCACCCTTTCAGAACGAACAGGATTTCTCTGGGAACTAAAGAAATCAGAAGTCTCAAATGTCAGTTTCATCTTACCATTCATTCTACTACTTTTCTTAAGAGGATCCCTGGTGGTGCAGTGGTCAAGCACTGAGTTGCTAACTGAAAGTTAAGTGGTTGAAACCTACCAGCAGCTCCATGGGAGAAAGATGGGCCAATCTGCTTCTGTAAAGATTGACAGCCTTGGTAATCCAATGGGACAGTTCTACTGTGTCCTATAGGGTCACTATGAGTTGGAATCCACTGGATGGCAATGAGTTTTTTTTTTTTTTTTTTTTTACCTTTCTTAAAAAGGAGACCTAGTGGTGCAAAGGTTAAGTGCTTGGCTGCTAACCAAAAAGTTGGTAGTTTGAACCCACTCAGCAATCCCATGGGAGATCTGCTCCCATAGAAAACCCTATAGGGCGATTCTACAGTGTCAGATGGGATAGAGTCAAAATGAACTCAATGGCACCTAAAATAACATCTCTTTTAGATAAGCTTTGACGAAAATGAAATAAGCCTTGAAGTACCTTAAAAATGAGATTTTAGTGCATTTGGGTTATATAATCCACAGAAACGTCCTCTCAATTTATGTTCTGGGAAAATTTTGGCAGCTCTATAATTTATAGTAAAAGAAAAGACTCTACCTTGGGGAGTTTTATACCTCTACAGGGGCAATGTCTAAGCTTTCCTGCAGTGTTGGCACCCATGCTATGCTTTTGACAGAAGGGTTTTATGTAAACCCATATGGGTTTAGTTCAGGCGAGCTCATCACCTCCTGAGTTCACTTTATAATTCCATGTTCAAGAAAACCTGACTAAAAATATCCTGGAGAGGAAAAATAAATAACCACTAGAACAAGCCCCAAAGCTTATTTCATATATTCCTCCTCAAAGCCCTACCTGACATTATTCTGACACTTTTGAAGACTTGATGGAGTTGATAAGATTATACTTTATCTGGTTGCATGCATTTAAAATATATATCTATATACCTGTCTGTCTATCATCTATCTCTCTCTCTCTCTATCATCTATCTCTATCTATCATCTATCTATCTCTATCTATCATCTATCTATCTATCATCTCTCTCTCTATCATCTATCATCTCTCTCTCTATCTATCATCTGTCTATCATCTCTCTCTCTCTCTCTCTCTCTCTCTCTCTCTCTCTCTATCTATCTATCTATCTATCTATCTATCTATCTATCTATCTATCTATCTATCTATCTATCTATCTATCTATCTATCTATCTATCTATCTATCTATCTATCTATCTATCTATCTATCCATAGTGTTTGGAAACAAAAGAAATAACAAAATTAGTTTTTCTTTCCAAGCAAAATATGAAGAGTTTTACTGAGAGTGAAGCTAAAGGTAACTGGTAGTTATTATGCTATCACTGGCAAGTGTCCAGTAGATATTCAACCCATTGACATTTAAAAAATTACAGCAAACCAAAATGGAGGATGCCTTGTTTAAAAGTTCTGCAGGTTTATTGTTTGTTTTTTTTCTTTGTTTATTTTTTTCATACTATTTACACCCTAGTCAGAAATACATTTTCTCTCTCTGATCCCTTGAGGGCTGGCAGTTAAGAAGGAATAGATTATGAAAAAAAAAAACCTTTATTTCATAGCAAATTGAGTCTTGCCATTTAATAGTCTAGTCTTCTTACAGTAAATTTAATACTGATTAAGCCTAAAGTTTTACTCATATTAATTAGTTTACTATCATTGCAGGTAAATGGAATATAAGTTCATTCTTTTGCAAAATAAATATTCCTACTATTGATTTTATACTTCCTCATGTATTTGGAAATAACAGAACTTTAGGTGGCAATGGAGCCATAACAAAGAATTCAAGCTAACCAAGTAAAGAAAAACCAATTCTGCTACTTCTTTATATTGCTGAGGACAGAAGAGCAGGGAGACAGGCCTTTACAATTCATCTTGCTAGGAGGTTGTTATACTTCCTTTCTATGGTTACTAAGCCTTCATTAAAATAGCCACGTGCAGTAGACCTTTGTTAGAGGTACATTGATAATTGGGGCAGGGTTAGAGATCACACATGGGAGAATGAAGAGGAAAGAAGACTGATAGCTCTAGGAAATAAGAACATGTCATGAAAACACAGAAGCCCTGGTAGCATAGTGGTTAAGGGCTCAGCTGCTAACCAAAAGGCTGGCAGTTCAAATCTACTAGTTGATTCTTGGAAACCCTTTGGGGCAGTTCTGCTCTGTCCTATAGGGTTACAAAGAGCCAGAAGTGACTCGACGGCACCTAACAACAACAATGAAAACACAGAGGAAAGAGGAATTGAAATGGACTGTGGGGACAATCATATCTATGAATTTTTAGGATTCTTGGGAAGGATAAAAAATTGAAAATAGGATGAGAAATCTGAGTCATTTTAATTAAAAATGGAAATTTTGAATGATTCCAAAAGAATGAAGAACTCATAGCCATTGGAATTATATTTCTATAATTTTAGAATACAGAACTATGCATAGGAAAAAATAGAAACTCCAGAAAACCATTATTTATTGGAGGGAAACATATAAATCATTTCATCTTCCTTATGATTTTATATATTTCAAAATTTTCTGGAAGAAAGCAAACCCATTGCCATCAATTCGATTCCAATTCATAGCAATCCTACAGAACAGAGTAGAACTGCCCCATAGGGTTTCCAGGGAGCAACTGTTGGATTTGAACTGCCAACCTTTTGTTAGCAGCCAACCTCTTAACCACTGTGCCACACAGGGCTCCCTTCTGCAACAAGTAGGTGTTAATTTTATAATACAAGAGATTTTTAATGGGGTACTATTGAAGTATAATCATCTTAGGCTTTGCAACAATAAAAAACGTCTTCACTTATATAAATCCAAAAAGAGAAAATCCAAAAACTTAGTGCACGTAAGTCTTACTATTTAAGTGACCACGAGGCCTTTCTGGTGTTAGCACGCAACCTAAAAAGTTCAATACAAAAACCCAATTGCTGATCAGTCAATTCTAAATCATCATGATCCTATGTGTGTCAGAGTAGGCCTGTGCTCCACAGAGTTTTCAATGGATTATTTTCAGATGTAGATGGCCAGGTCTTTCTGCCAAGGTGCCTCTGAGTGGATTTGAACCTCCAACCTTTTGCTGAGCAAGTTAATCATTTACACCACCCAGAGATTATGAAAAGTTCAATAGCATCCATCAATCTTTGGTTAAGTATTCAGTTGTTCAACTTGAAGAACTAGGTATGAATGATGAAAACCCTGTAAACATCACACCCCAGACCAGCTTCATGATGGAGATGAACTGATAATATCAAAGTGAATTATTCTATTTTTCTGTTTCTTACAGGATGTTTTGGCACTTAGAATATCTAAATATCTGCGGGAGTCCTGGTGGCGCAACAGTTAAGAGCTCAGCTGCTAATCAAAAGGTCTGCAGTTCAAATCCACCAGTCACTCCTCAGAAGCTCTATGGAGCAGTTCTTCACTGTCCTGTAAGGTCACTATGAGTCAGAATTGACTTGATGGCAATGGCGTAAATATCTGTGAGTTCACATCAGCTGAGAATGGGAAGGATAAGAGAGGGAAGGGTGAAGAACAAGTGTAAAGACAGAAATGAAAATCAAAAAAAATAAATGGCATAAAAGTGATAAATGAAGGTGTATGAGAAATGAAGCTACAAATGTAAATAAATAACTATATATATATTAGGTGGGGAAGGGGAAGAAGAAAATAAATATGATTTGATGGTGTTGATGCGATATTGCTGTTGCAGTTTTTGTTGAACTAAATCTTATTTTACAACCAATGTTGTTCTTATTTTCTAAGAACCTGAAGTACGACCTATTTGCCTCTAACTTTAGGAGAAGTAAATTGAACCTTCTGGCATTGTCTGTCTCACCATCTGGCTGCATAGCTAACCCTGAGCATCTGTGCAGCCATTATTGAGGATACCCAGGAGCACTTAGCTCTGCCTAGGAATAAGAATGCATCGTCATTTCCTGGACACAGATGCTTCCGGTGCTCTCTGTCTTTCACAACTCCTGAAACTGCCTTCCCAGATCTTTATAAACTGCCTGATACTTTCTGCGTGAGCTGCCTCATTTGCATTGTTGTTGGGTGCCACTGAGTAGAAGCTGACTCAAAGCAACCCCGTGTGACAGAGTCAAACTCCCCCAGAGGGCTTTCTAGGCTGTGGTCTTTATGGGGGTAGATTGTCAGGTCTTTTCTACCATGGAGCCATTGGTAGGTTTGAACCACTGACCTTTCAGTTAGCAGATGAGCACTTAACAATTATGCGACCAGGGCTGTCTAATCGCTAAAGGATAATAGCAAAATATCCTGTCCATGAGCTCTTTTTCCATACCTAACTTCATTACTGGGGGGAGGGTTGCAGTAATGATTCTATGGTAGAATTCTTGCCTTTTACATGGGGTACCCAGGTTTGTTTCCCCGCCAGTGAACCTCAGCTGCAGCCACCACTCATCTGTCAGTGGAAGCTTGCACATGCTCTGATGCTAAGCAGCTTTCATTGAGCTTCCAAACTAAGACAGACTAGAAAGAAAGGCCTGGCAACCTACTTCCAAAAATCAGCCAAGGGAAACCCTATGGATCACAACAGTCTTATCCCGTTCTGAATGGGATCTGCATGGGTCAACTTTACAACAGCTAACAGCAACAAAAACCTCATCCCTGCTAGGTCTTTGGTACCAAGCATTTCATCCACGTCTGTCTGGACTCTACAATTCTGTTTTACGCTACAGTCTCCAAGTCCATTCCTAAAATGATGCTAAGTCTTAATGAGATCTGGAGGAAAGGGCAAGAATTCACATTCTTTTGGAAAGTTGGAGTGGCCTGTTAAGGGGAGAGCAAAGTTGGTTACAGACATGAGGGAAAAAAAAAAAAAAAAAGAGCTCTAAGGAAAAAAAAAAATTGGGGGGGAAGGTAGGATTTGGCTAGCTCTTTTGTTGTTGTTGAATTCCATGAAGTTCCTTTTTAGAAGTTTTATGTTCCTTATTTAAAATACAATCCAGATAGCTGAGTCTTCTAGGTTCTAAATTTTTCCAAAAATACCTCAAGAAACCAATGTACAATAATTGTAGATTAGGGGCAGATTTGTTTCCTTCTTAATTGCTTTAGCAATGACCATATATATGAAGCTAGAATAGATAGGAGAAAAAAAAATCAAATATCCTTATGTTTTTGCCCACATTTTCAAGAATCTATCTCATTATTTATTTTAAGTAAAAGCAGCCAAACCAACTAACAAATAGCAACACCTAACCAGAGACCATTGTGGTAAGAATAGCCAAGCTTTCAAAAAGGTTTGAATTCTTCATTTTCTTTACTCCATCTGTTTTCCCACTAGTGGTGAAACTCGAAGCATGCAAACGGTTTATGTGCCCGTGTTTCGGGAACAGCAAAAAAGGGACATATGTTTTTTTGGGGGGGGTATTATATATCATTTGGCAGTTCTATTGAGTAGAGAGGAGTTCCAAATGATAATGTAGGTGCTAACTGGCTAAAAATTGACAACCATAAGGCTGGGTCCCTACACTTAATCTAGAAAAGAGGGAGGACGATAGAATATATAGGTCCAAAGTATGCTTGGGTTTTAATGTAATTCTAGAAGCGAGGTAAGATCATGCCCCTCACCATACAGTCAATGGAAGAATCCTTATATTAGCAACTCTGGACAATATTCTATCCAGACCCTTAATCAATATTTTGTTGTCAGGTGCCATAGAGTCAGTTATGACTTATAGCAACCCCATGCATGACAGAATGAAACACTACCTGATCCTGTGGCATCCTTACCACCGTTGCTCTTTTTGAGCCCATTGTTCCAGCCACTGTGTCGATCCATCTCACTGAGGATATCCCTCTTTTTCGCTGACCCTCTACTTCTCTCCAGGGACTGGTCCCTCCTGATAACATGTCCAAAGTACAGGAGACAAAGTCTTGCCCTCCTTCCTTTCAAGGAGCCTTCTGGCTGTACTTCTAACAAGGCAGACTTGTTTGTTTTTCTGGCAGTCCGTGGAATATTAAATATCCTTTGCCAAAACCATAATTCAAAGGCGTCAATTCTTCTTCGTTCTTCCTAATTCCATGCCCAGCTTGCCCATGCGTATGAGACAATTGAAAATACCAGGGCTCGGGTCAGGTGCACTTTAATCCTCACAATGACATATTTGCTTAATGAATATTTTAGAGTGATGCAAAATGCCCAGAACTAAATCCCTCTTTGTTCTCTTCTCCTTTAATTTCTGTATCAAGAGCTCCCACTCCATCTTTTCCTCTAATTTAATTAAGTCAAACCTAACTTCGTGAGTAAAGAGATGGGAATGACTGAATTGAACTTTTATATTTGCATTCTATTTATCTTTATTTCACAAGTAATGCGTGTGTGTGTGTGTTTAGACATGATTATTGTTTACTAAGAATTCATTAAGGAATTGTTTGATACTAAGAATTGAAATTCTATTTACTTTCACCCGTTTTATACAACTGGGGAACAAAATGAAGTACTTTTTTAAAAAATGTATCCCTCTTATCAAACTACCAAACTTTTGCTACTTTACTTCACTCTTCTAGTATTGTCATAAAGTTATCATCCTCCCAACATTTATTAAATGGAAGTGTGATCTCTGAATAATACAAGCTGTCTGAAGTTAAAAAATCACATTATTCTGAACACCACAGAATGATTGCCATCAAATATTTTCCAGTACGTTGTCACTGAGCTGTCACATACAAGGTAGATGTTGTATAATGCATATGCCAGGGTAGAACGTTGTTTTCACAGCTTCTGAGAGTATAATTTCTAACTCCAACAAAATAGAAATGAGATACCTATTTTCAGAGTATTTAGTACACTGACATAGTGACAGATATTAAAATAGGTCCCATATTCTAAAGTGACAGCCTCGACTAACATGAAACTTCCAAAGTTGGGACAAATCACTTGAAGATAATGCTGATTTACTTTTATTTTCTTTATTCCTTTTAGTATGTCTTGCATATATTTGCCTTTCTGCAGTTTTGATTTGTTCTAAGGAGCCCTGGTGGTACAGTGATTAAAGTGCTCGGCTGCTAACTGAAAAGTCAGCAGATTGAACCTACCAGCCACTCTGAAGGAGAAAGATGTGGCTGTCTGCACCCCTAAAGATTTACAGTCTTGGAAAAATTATAAGGCAGTTCTGCTCTGTCACACAGGGTTGTTATGAGTTGGAATCAATTCAACAGCAGTAGGTTTTTGGTTTTAAACCCAAAGTATGCCACCAGGGTTTCCACAATAAAATTATGTCCCACTTTGTAATTGCTGTTATTTGAGAAAGATAAATTTTGTTTTTCTTTTTGCTTTCAAGGAAACAGGTAGCTAAACAAATTAATCCCATTATGGGCTACCAGTTATTGACCCTATTCAATTGTTCGGTTCTGCTCCACAATGCCTGCGTGTATTATCTCTAGTCTCATAAAATCCAGTGAAGCAGACTCTGTTTTCATGTTTTATGGATGAAGAGACTGAGATCACAAGTATTATGTGTTCTTGGCCGTGGCCACCCAGAGAGGAAGTGACTGCTCCAAAATCCTATCCCAAATGTAACTGACTGCGAAGCTCATGTTCTTTTTTTTTTTTTTTTAGTAATATTTTATTGAATTTTGGTGAAAGTTTACACAGCAAGTTAGGTTCCCACTTGACAATTTCCGCACAAAATGCCCAACGACAATAGTTACATTATCACAATGTGTCAACATTTTCTTTAATTATGTTCGTTTGTTCCATTTCCGGTATTGTGGGTTCCCTGCCCTCTTATCTTCTCATCTTTGCTTTTAGTAATTGTTGACCTTTTGGTCTCATACTGATGGTTTTTAGGTAGAGCACCAATCTTATGGGTAATATCCTTTATTTTGTGTGCCACTCTGCTGTTTTGCTAAAAGGTGATCTCAGCAGATAGACTCGGCTCTGGGTCTAAAGAGTATCTCAGAATGATAGTCTCAGGGAATCCTCTTTTCTCTGCTGTTCCAGTTTGTCTGGATTTGCTTTTTATTTATTTATTTTAAGAAGAATTTGATTTCTGCTCCACATTTTTCTCCTCTTCTACCTGGAATCATCTATTGTGACCCTGGTCAGAACATTCAGTGGTGGTAGCCAGACATAATCTACTTCTCCTGGTCGATGATGCTGTGACTTGTGTAGACTTGTTTCTTCTTTGAGCTTTTGGTTACCTCCTTATTGTTTTTTCCTTGCTGAATAGAAGCCTGTAGTTGTATCTCAGATGACCACTCATAAGCTTTTAAGACCTCAGATGCTGCTCACTTCATCAGAATGTGGCTCATAATTTTTGTGAACTATGTTATGACATTTGACTCAGTTGTCCCATGAGACTATGGTCCTAAGATTTCGAAAACCTGTCTTGGAAGGTGTTGGGTTGTCTGTGGAATATCCGTATTTGTGTCTTCAAAGAATGTGGGTTCCTACACCAACATATTTGTATTTATATATACTATAGATATTTCTATCTGTTCTTTCCTGTGTATGTACCTGTACCTACCCATATACCAATATACCTATCCTCATCCATATGTGCTCAAGCCCTCATTTTTACTTTGGTTGTGCTATGCTCCTTATAGCCACAATTGTGGCACTTTTCCCATCACCAAAAATAAATAAGTAAGTAAATAAAATGTCTCTAAGATCTAAAGCATATTTTCCTCTCTCCCCTCCTCTCCCTGGTAACTACCAATGAGCACTGGTCTCTCTATACATATTTATTCTTGTCTTCTTATAAAAGAGGGGTCATACAATATTTGTTCTTATATGCTTAACTTACTTCACTTAGCATTATGCCCTCCAGGTCCATCCATATTATAGTATGTTTCATGGACTCATCATTGTTCTTTATGGCTGTATAGTATTTCACTGTATATATGTACCACAATTTGCTTATCCATTCATTCATTGATGGGGACTTTGGTTGTTTCCATTTATTTTCTGTTGTGAATAAAGCAGCAAAAAATGCAGGTGTGCACATATCTTTTCATCTCATCATTTTTAGGCCCTGGTGGTACAGTGGTTAAGAGCATAGCTACTAACCAAAATGTCTTCAGTTCAAACCCACCAACCCCCTCTTAGAAATCCTATGGGGCAGCTCTACTCTTAATGGGTTGTTATGAGTCAGAATTAATTCCAGGGCAACAGATTTTTTTGTTTGTTTAGAGTATATATCTAGGAGTGGGTAGGGTAGATCTATTTCTACTTTTTTGAGAAAGTGCCATGTACTTTTCCATAATGGTTGTAGCATTTTACAGTCCTACCAGAAATAGATAAGGGTTCCAATTTCTCCACTTCCCCACCAATATTTGTTATCTTTTCTTTTTTAAAAAATCAGTGCAATTTCAGCTGGGGCAAGATGTTACCTCTGGTAGTTTTGATTTACATCTCTCTAATGTCTAACGATTGTGATTGTGTACATCTTTTCATATGTTTGTTGGCTGCCATCTTTGGTGAAGGTATGTTTATGTTCTTTGCCAATTTTGTGATTGGGTTGTCTTTTTGTTGTTGAGTTGTTGCAGTTGTCTATAAATTATAGAGATTAGACCCTTATCGTATAGGTCACTTCCAAAGACATTTTTCCAGTCTCTAAGTTGTCCGTCTGCTCTTTTAAGGAAGTCTTTTGATGAGCATACGTTTTTAATTTTTGTGAAGTCCCATTTATCTGTTTTGTCTCTTCAATTTGTAGCATTTGTTGTAATGTTTGTTATCTTATTTTTACCAAAGATTAGGTCCCATAGTTTTCTCCCAGGAATTTTATAGTCTTTAGATTTAATATTTAGGTGTTTGATCTATTTTGAGTTAGTTTTTGGTATGAATCCTGTTTCTTTTTTATGCTTGTGGATATTAAGTTTTGGCAGCACCATTTATTAAACAGGCTTTTTCTGCCCCACTAAACGGACTTTGTCTCCTTGTCAAAAATCATTGTCTATAGATGGCTGGGTTTAGTTCTGAGCTCTTGGTTCTATTCCACTGGTCTATGTGTCTACATTTGAACCTATACCAGGCTGTTTTGATTACAGTGACTGTATAGTATGTTTTGATCTCAGGGGGTTTGAGGCCGCCTGCTTTGTTCTTATTTTTCCGTATTGCTTTGGCTATTTGGGGTTTCTTTCCTTTTCATATGAAAGTGGTCATTAGTTTTTCCATTGCAGTACAGAAAGTTGTTGGAATTTGTATTGGGATTGCATTGTATTTGTAGATCTCTTTAGGTAGAATTGACATTTTTCACTACATTAATACTATCAATCCATGAGCACAGAATGTCTTTCCATTTTTTGTAAGTCTTTTTTAGTTTTTTAAAGTAGTGTTTTATAATTTTCATTGTATAAGTCTTTTATATGCCCAGTTAGATTAACGCCTAGCTGTTTTATTTGGTGGCTATTGCAAATGGTATTGTTTTCTTGATTCCTTTTTTGGAGTACTCTTTGTTAGTGTAGAAGAACTCAGCTGATTACTACGTGTTGATCTTGCACATTGCAGTGTTGCTGAATTCTTCTGTTAATTCCAGCACTTTTCTGGTGGAACCGTTAGGGTCTTCTATGGATCATGTCATTTGCAAATAGAAATAGCTTTACTTCTTCTTTTCTGATCTGGAGATTTTTTATTTCTCTTTCTTGTTCCGGCTAGTACTTCCAATACAACACTGAATAAGAATGTTGACAATGGGCATCCTTGCCCATGAGTGTTCCCAATGTTAGCGGGTAGGTTTTCCCAACTTTGATGGCATCCCCACTCCTCCTTGCTTCTGCTTCTGGACTCACCTTGACTCTCCAACACCTCAGCTGCAGTCCAGAGTTCTGAGATCACAGCCTGTGCTTGCTTTTATTCATTTTCAGTAAGTTAGTTGCTGGAGGAGTAAATGAAAATGTCCATGCACTTCGCCATCTTGCTCCACCCCACCACATAATCTTTTTGATGCATACTCAAATGATCATGTCAATAAATGTAATAACTCAATCATTACTACATTTAAGTGTGGGTTCTTATTAGGCACTGACCAGTGCAGACAAGAAAAATTCTGCCATCAAAGTGATCAACCAATGGTTCTCATCTATTGAGCATAAAAAAAAAGAGCATACTTACTGTATTTTTTAATTTAAAATTTGTATAGTTTTTAGGAGAACTGTTGGTGCAGTGGTTAAGAGCTACGGCTGCTAAACAAAAGGTCAGCAGTTTGAATCCACTAGGCATTCCTTGGGGTAGTTCTACTCTGCCCCATAGGGTGACTAAGAGTCCAAATTGATTCAATGGCAACAGGTTTTATAGTTTTTAATTTCCAAACATGAATATCCTTATGTGCTAACAATCTGAAACCAGTAATTCAAACATCCTCCAATAGAAATTAACTTTGATTCAATGGTTCCAAGATGATTTCAATATGGATAATCTTTTTAATATTAAAATGTGTGGAGTCTCACATCATAAATGAATAAAATCTCTCATTTATTCAGCCTATATAACCAAAAATTATTCAGAGTTCCTTTATAGGGATATTACTTCCATTACCTTGCTCAAGGCTGTGTTAATAATTACTTATGATCTCTCCGTAAGGTCTAATGTCTCTAATTAAAATTTGTAAAAATATGATTTCCAGTCAAGATTACCACATATTCACATACATTTAGGTGGTACTGCTCTCCATTTAAAGAGCCCTGGTGGTGCAATGGGTAACTGCTTGGCTGCTAACCAAAAGGTTGGCATTTTGAACACACCTGCCACTTCCTGGGAGAAGGATGTGGCAGTCTGCTTCCGTAAAGATTACAGTATTTGAAACCCTATGGGGCAGTTCTGCTCTGTCCTATAAGGTTGTTACGAGTTGGAATTGACTCAACAGCAGCAGGTTCGAAGTTTTGGTTTTTTGCAGTCCGTTTGCTCCAGCACATTCATTAAAATAACCATCAAATATATATATACACATATTTTTAAAGTTGAATTGGAAGAAAAATCTACATCTAGAAAGCAACCAAACAGCAAAACCTAGAAACATTTCTGACAATGGCCATTACATTAGGATCAGATTGGTAGAAATCCAACAACATAGCTCCATTGTTGGACAGCATCAAATTCCCTTTATCTCTGTGTAGAGTAAAATATTCAGAATGTAGGTCTGTGATCCACTGTGAAAAATTTTGGAAAGAATGCCACATAATTTCTTACTAATCCAAGTTCACTACTACAGAGTGTTAAATAAATTGTACAATAATTTAATTTATCTCCTTCAGTAAGTATGAAAATACTAAAAAAATTCTCATCAGAGAGGAATCTCCAGATCTATGAAAACTCACAATAACTCCCTCCTTTCAAATGTATTTGCACAAGGATTCAGAATAATAGTTTAGAAAACATCTGATTTGTGTCCTCAAGAAGAATCAAGAAGAGAATCATTTGGCCACAACCGATGACTGCCCTGACAGGGAACACAACAGAGAACCTCTGAAGAGAGCAGGAGAGCTGTGGGATGCAGACACCAAATTCTCATAAAAAGACCAGACTTAATGGTCTTACAGACTAGAAGGACCCCGGTGGTCATGGCCCCCAGACCTTCTGTTGGTCCAGGACAGGAACCATTCCCAAAGCCAACTCTTCAGACATGGATTGGACTGGACAATGGGTTGGAGAGGGATGCTGGTGAGGATTGTGTTTCTTGGATCAGGTGGACACTTGAGACTATGTTGGCATCTCCTGCCTGGAGGGGAGATGAGAGGGTGGAGGGGGTTAGAAGCTGGTGAAATGGACACGAAAAGAGAGAGTGGAGGCAGAGAGCGGGCTGTCTCATTAGGAGGAGAGTCATTGGGTGTATATGGGTTTTTGAGTGAGAGACTGACTTGATTTGTAAACTTTCACTTAAAGTACAATAAAAATTATTAAAAAAAAGAAGAGAATCATAGAAAAAGAAAACATTTACAGGCACAAAAAAATGTAAAGATGAATTTTTAATAAGGTATTGGCAGAGCTAACTTCTATAGAGTTATACAGAATTAAGCAAAGGACAAGGCTGAAACCTTTTTATGAACCACATGAAATGGCAAAAATATTGAGAAACATAAGAAGGAGAGATGTTTACAGTTCAAATCAGTAAACACTAATATTCCCTAAAAGGAGTTTCAAAAATGCATTACTGAATCTTAGACAAAACTAATAAAAGGAATGGCCTTCTAGCTGTATTCAGATGAAAACCAAAAAAACAAACCCACTGTCTCTGAGTTGATTCCAACTCATAGCCACCCTAGAGGACAGAGCAGAACTGCCTCATAGGGTTTCCAAGGCTGTAATCTTGACAGAAGCAGGCTGCCCCATCTTTTGCCCACAGAGTGATTGGTGGGTTCAAACTTCGAATCTTTCAGTTAGCAGCTGAGCACTTTAACCACTGTGCCACCATATTCAAGTAGAAATATAAAAACTTTATATATAAATAATGGCTTGCTAGCTTTTTTTTTTTCTTTTTTAGCTGATAGAAGAAGAAAAATGAAGGTGATCTTAATCACGTTCATAGTAGCTCACAGAAGACTAATAATCGTAGAGATTTGAAGGAAAAAATGATACATCTTGAGTAGTTAACAGTCAAGCCTTAGTTATTATGAAAAATAAAAAAGAAACAAGGCCTCCTAGCCACAAGGGCTCAAACATACAATTCCTGAATAATGTCTCTGTGTTAAATAAGATACATCATACAAAAAACATTTTGGTAAAAAACAAAAAGTCTGATCTGAAATTCCAAAAGACAAGAAGCAAAAAAATATAAAAATGTTTTTAAACAATATTATAGTCTGTTTAGAAAAATTGTATTAAGGTAATAACAGAAGTCGATTAAAGTTTATTTAATATGCTATTTGCAAAACAGGGCCAAAATGTTCCAAAGAAACTTTTTTTTTTAATACAAAAAAGGTTTTACAGATTCTTATACTCCAGTTTATTGCTAGTAGAACAATTTGTGGTTATGTAGGATTCCGTACATCATTGTCTTGAAGAACAAATTAAAATAATTATTGATTTACCCTAAAACATAGTTCTAGCCTGATTTTGGAGTTTCTATTGTCTAAACTGCGTATCGATAATTCTTTTAAAAGATCACAATGTCTGAGGCAAAACATTTTTTTATTAGTTAATCTAGGCCATTGTTTGACTTGAAAGTGACTTTTAGAAAATCAGAGTTCTCAAGGCTCAAGTTTCAAAGATAATCTCAGGGTGATCATAAAGGTGGGTCACCTCAACCTCTGTGGAACCCAGGAATCTGGATTCCATGAGAATTAAAACTCCATTCCTCAGGTCTAAATTGTAATTGGTTCAGATTTTAGATTCTTACAAAAAAAAAAAAATGCCATTGAGTTGATTCGGACTCATAGTGACCCTATTAGACAGAGTAGAACTGCCCCATAGGGTTTCCAAGGAGCAGCTGGTAGATTCGAACTGCTGACATTTTGGTTAGCAGACTAGCTCTTAACCATTGCACCATAAAATGGCCTATTTAATAAGACTGTAAAAAAAGAAAAAAAAAAATGAAAGGAAGAAAAAAGAAAAAGTCAACGTCAATCTGCTTCTACGAGACGTATTAACATGTTTATTGTTGTGGTGTGGAATGGCAGAGGGGTAAACTACTTATGCAGGCTAAGAATAGCATGAAGACTTCCAATTCAGGTCAGAACAAACATTTTTCTCTCTCCTCTCACGAAATTCCTCTAAAATTATCGTAAAGAGCTCAATCTATTTTTTAATGAAAAGATGAAAGGGAGACGGGCTAAGTACACAAGATAGTTCAATAAATTCACAGAAGTACAAAATATGGTCAGAGCCTTGTAACATAAAATACAAATGAAGCAGTAGTCTGGAAAGAAGTAATATTCCTCACAGAATCCTGCAAGGCTTGAGCAGGTCTCATGAAGGATTAGAGTGAGAGATGGGATATTGAAAGTCTGTCGAGTTAGACCCTAGGCTAGTTTTCTCCTTATACCGACATCCAAAATCTCTTCCCAGATTCCTCAGTATGTTCTTTCCCGGCCAAAATTCAAAGGATTGTTTTCCAAAAATGCAGAAGTACCTACACTAAAGAGAATTTGACAGTTTAGAAACGTGAAAATTGCCGCCAAGAGTAGACATCCAACCGTCACTCAGACATAAAAGCATTTTCATATAGAAAGGTGCCATTCAATCATCAGTAATAAATCAAGCTCTGCATGGAAGTTTTCAAGCCAACACAAGTTTAAGACGTAACTAAAAAGTCTGAATCAAAGCCTTTACAGTATAATAAGAGAGGTGATGTGAATCCTTTGACATGCAAAACCAAACCAAAAAACCAAACCCATTGCCATCAAGTCAATTCCAATTCATAGAGACTCTATAGGACAGAGTAGAACTGCCCCATTCGGTTTCCTAGGAGAGCCTGTTGGATTTGAACTGCCCATCTTTTGGTTAGCAGCCATAGCTTTTAACCAGTACACCACCAGGGTTTCCATGCAAAGATAATACAAATAGTTGATGTAATATTATAGTACAGAATTAACCAGAGTGGGACTGGAGGTGAGGGCTCCAAATCACTGTGGCTAAATCCAATATTTGTTTATTTCTGGTCTACAAACAGCTGAATGTGGGTGGTTGGCAAAGGGCCTTTTAGCTTGAGACTCCATCTGTTAGGGACTCTGAATCTTAAGTTGGATCCTCTAATCTAGCTGGAAGATGCAGAAAAAACCAAGAATGGCAAATCACATGAAGTTTTGATGAGCCATGTTTGGAAGTAATACATCACACTCATCTGCATTCTACTGGCCATAATTCACACCATTCCACCTATTTGGGGGATGAAATCTACTTCTGGTGCAGTAGGTAAGGGAAATAGATTTGGCGAAAAATAAGCCAGATTCTGCCATAGTTACAATAGATATAACTATAAATACTATCAGTAATTACTGATTTTTAAATTAATAATAATTTGAAGTAAAAAGCTAGGCATAAACTGCAGTGTGATCAAACTAGTATTACTGATGGCACTTAGTAAATTACCATTTCCTTTTATTATTTAAAGAGAAGTCTTTTAAAATGAATACCTTTCTAATTTCAATGTTAATAATATAGAAAAGTGAATTTTCATAAGGGTATTATTTTTTCTCTTTTAGATTTAAGAATATTTAAGAATAACTAGTAGCAGAATTTTAAAGTTTATACACTTTTTTTTTATATATATACTTAGAAGAGGATGTGGAACCAGGGATATCATTGTTGATATCAACTGGATCCTGTCTGAAAGCAGACAATACCAGAAAGATGCTTACCTGTGTTTTACTGACAATGCTAAGGCATTTGACTGTGTGAATCATACCAAATTATGCATAACATTGCAGAGACTGGGAATTCCAGAACACTTAACTGTGCTTATAAGGAATCTGTACATGGATCAAGAGGCAGTTGTTCGAACAGAACAGGGGGATACTACATGGTTTAAAGTCAGGAAAGGTGTGCATCAGAGTTGTATCTTTTCACCATACCTATTTAATCTGTATGGTGAGCAAATAATCCAAGAAGCTGGACTATATGAAGAGCAGCAGGACATCAGGATTGGAGGAAGACTCATTAACACCTGCGTTATCCAGGTGACACAACCTTACTTGCTGAAAGTGAAGAGGACTTGAAGCAGTTACTGATGAAGATCAAAGACCGCAGCCTTCAGTATGGATTACACCTCAACATAAAGGAAACAAAAATCCTCACAACTGGGCCAATAAGCAACACCATGATAAATGGAGAGGAGATTGATGTTGTCAAGGATTTCTTTCTATTTGGATCCACAATCAACACCCATGGAAGCAGCAGTCAAGAAATCAAAAGATACATTGTGCTGGGCAAATCGGCTGCAAAAGTTCTCTTTAAAGTGTTGAAAAGCAAGAATGTCACCTTGAGGACTGAGGTGCACCAGATTGAAGCCATGGTGTTTTCAATCCCTTTTTCTCTACTATCTCACGTGTAATATTCAGGCTCAAACTTTCTAACATCAATAATCAGAAGGGCTTTATAGTCTGGGACTTACCAAGTAGCAGGTCCAGAAAGACTTGCAACAATGCCCACGTCTGTTCTTGAATTTTTACTACATGTTTTTCACTTATTACACTGAATCCTCCCTTAGAGTACTGGCAGTGCCATCACATAGCAGTTCCTGCCTGGAATATTGTTGTTGTTAGGTGCCATCGAGAACAGCCTGACTCATACTGACACCATGTGACATAATAGAACTGCCTGTAGGGTTTTCTTGGCTGTAATCTTTATGGAAGCAGATTTCCAGGTCTTTCTCATGTGCAGTCTATGGGTGGGTACGAACCACCAACCTTTCAGTTAGCAGGTGAGAATTTAATCATTTTTGCCATCTGGATATTGTTACAAAAACAAATTAATTCTTCAAAAAAAGATAATGGAGACATAGCAATTAGAATGATGATTATTATTTTGTAACATTCTATCCTTTTTTTTTTTTTCCATAATTCTTGGCATCCATTCAGGTTGCAAAGAACTGCTCAACAGTTTTAGCCACTTTCTTTGTTTCACATAATAATAGCTTTACTGTGAAATTCTCTTCTTTGACAGTGGAGAAACAATACTTGAAGGATAATGCTTAGTCATGAAACAATATAGTTGATGTTAAAATCAATAATTCTGATATTTAAATGTTAGAGTGTAAATTATCAGACTACTTTCCTTTTATCTTTTCAGTGGAAGTCAACATGCAGTATGTTAGAATATCGAGGCAAAGCTGCGGGATTTTAAAGGGCACAAACTAATCAACTAAAATAACAAAAGAAAGTCAGTCAACTGGGTGCTTTGACTATAAACAAGTGACCAGGATCATCATTTTTATTTAATGAATTTAATTCACAGATGTCTTAGTTATCTAGTATTGTTATAACAGAAAAACCACAAGTGAGTGGCTTTAAGAAACAAACTTATTTTCTCACAGTTTAGTGGGCTAGAAGTCTGAATTCAGGGTGCCTGCTCTAGGGGGAGGCTTTCTCTCTCTGTTGGTTCTGGAGGAAAGTTCCTGCCTCTTTTGAGCTTCTGCTCCTGGACAATCTTCACGTGGCTTGGCATCTCTCTTCCCCCATCTCTGTTTCTCTTACTAGCTTGTTTAATCTCTTTTATACCTCAAAAGAGATGGACTCAAGACACATCTTACAATAACCCATTCTCATTAACACAACAAAGACAACCAATTCTCAAATGGGATTATAACCACAGGGCAGAGAGGCTAGAATTTACAGCACACATTTTGGGGGGACACAATTCAATCCATAACATTCCATCTCTTGGCCCCCAAAATTCATGTCTTTGCCACATGCAAAATAAGTTCACCCCACTACATCATCCCAGATGTCTTAAATCAACTCCAACTTCAAAATTTCTTCTTCTGAATCATCTAAATCAAACCTGGGTGAAACATTAAGGTGTATTCCATCCTGAGGCAAAGTTTCTCTTCATCTGTGAACCTGTGAAATCTGGAATACAATTACCTCTTTCCAAAGTACAATGGTGGAACAGGCACAAGGTAGACATTTCCATTACAAATGGGAAACATTTGAGGGGAAGAGGGAATGACAGGCATAAACAAGTCCAAAACCCAGCAGAAAAAGTTACCATTAGTTCTCAATGCTTGAAAATAATCCTCTGTTCTTTGGGACCATCTGGGCAGTGGCCCTGTCCTCCAGACTCTGGGTGTTGGCCACACCCTCTAGATTCTGAGTGGAGGCCTCTTAGCCCTGGGCTTCAGGTCCTCCTTCCAGGCCCATTGGCACAGCAACTCTGATCCCCCGGCTTTGTGCAGCCCCATTCCCCATGTCCATCTGAGTGGTGATCCCGCTCCCCTGCCCTGGCCCTGGCAGGCCCCTTTCTTCTCCCTTTCAGCATGACAGTCCCACCCCCTCAGCTTCAGACAGCAACCTCTTCCCTCTGACACATTTAAGGGCAGCTCCACACTCCAGAACTAAGTTGGCAAATATTCAACTCCTTGAAACCCAGGAGGCTGTGACACCACCGTTTTAGATCCAGGAGACCGTGACCCTGTCCTTCCTGTACTCTGCTTCCTGTGCTCCTTCCAACAGTTCTGCTGATCTTCAAGCTGCTCTAGGGATGGCCCCTTTGTTTTCTTGGAGGACAACATATGTAGCTTCTTTGGCGTGTTTCCTGCCTATTGAATTCCAAGAAGCAGACAGCGTTCTTTCCTTTCGTTCCTTCTCTGTCCCCTTCAGTCTAAACTGATGGGTTTTCTGCTGTGATGGTTAGTTAGATTAATCAGTTACAGGCTTAATCTCTTTAACAAAAGGTTGTGTAGCCACATTCTTGGTAAATATTCTATGACACATGTCCCTAATTTGTACAGCAGAATTTTCCAAATATTTAAGCTCTGTTTTCATTTTTCACAGTTCATTTTTAAGTCCATCTCTTTCCTCTTGTATTTTACTGTAAGCAGCAAGAAGAAACCACATGGCCACATTAAAATCTTGCTCAGAAGTCTCCTCAGCCAGATATCCAAGTTCATCACTTACAAGTTCTACCTTCCATCAAACATTTGAACATAATCCAGGCAAGTTCTTTTTCACTGCATGAAAAGCATCACCCTTCCTCCATTGTCCAATCATCATTTTCTTTTAAAGCCTCACCAGAAGCATATTTAATGTCCATATTTCTGGCAACATTCTGTTGCTGGTGCCATATGTATTCTCTAAGACGATAGACCTTCTCTATAGCTCTCCTCACTTCCTTCAGAGCCTTCACCAGAATTGCCTTTGACCTCCGTAATCCTATCAACAGTCTCTTCAAGGCAATCTAGGTTTTTACTGTTAATTTTTTTTTTTTTTTTTTATTGTTAGGCACCTTAAAACTCTTCCAGACTCCACCTATTACCCAATTCCAAAACTGCTTCAATTTTGAGTTTTTTGTTAGAGCAGCACCCCACTCTTGGTACCAGATTATGTCTTAGTTACCTACTGTTGCTGTAACAGAAATATCACAAGTGGGTGGTTTTAAGGAACAAATTTATTTTCTCACAGTTTAGGCAGCTTGAAGTCTGATTTCAGGGTACGAGCTCTAGGGGAAAATTTTGTCTCTGTCGGTTCTGGAGGAAGGCCTTTGTCTCTTTTGAGCTTTTGCTCCTGGGCAATCTTCATGTGGCTTGGCATCCGTTTCCCACCATCTCTACTTCTTTGGCTTGCTTGTTTCATCTCATTTGTATCTCAAAAGAGATTGACTCAAGACACACCCTACAGTAATCCTGCCCCAATAATAAAGACAACTCATTCCTAAATGGGATTATAACGACAGGCATAGTGGCTAGGATTTACAAGACATATTTTTTGGGGATACGTTTCAATCCATAATAACAGGGTTACAAAAATGTAACATCTCAGAAGTAGCCCAAGGCACTAACATAATGCATTCTTAACCCAGTTAAAAATAGTTGACAGTAAGTTGTCTCAGAGTACACAGAGTAGAGTTGTGCTCTATAGGATCTTCAGTGGCTAATTATTCAGAAGTAGATAGCCAGGCTTTTCTTCTTAGGCAACTCTGGGTGGACTTGAACTTCTAACCTTTCATTTAGAAGCTGAGAACGTTAATCATTTTCACTAACTAGGGATTCCAATATTTTCTTAGCTGATAGTCAAATCTCTGCTATAAGTAGTCAACTAGTTTACGTCTGAATATCTCAGAGATATGATGAGAGAACAACGTATTCTTGAGATACTACATTGTCTTTTTGGCTAGACCTACTCACAGACGAAGGAGCAGGGCTTCAAATTGATTCATATTGATTCAGTCATGGCTAATGAAGCAAAACTAGAACAGACTTAAATTTTTACAATTTGGGTTATCCAGAATGATAACTGGAATGGGAAAAATTACAAGTCAAATCCCTAAAATGGGAGACTTGGAAGAAGCACAGTGAGCTCTTTCAGGAGCACAATAAGTGAGATTGGATTATTGGCAAGACTGTGAAGAGCAACACACATTCAAAGCAGTGCGGTCGGTGGCCATCTTTGATAGGAGCCTCTGCTATTTCCGAATCTGCTCAAAAACTTACAGGCAGAAGATCTGGTTGCCATGCAATGCTCACACTGCCTTTGTTTTCTAGGAGGGAGATTGGGTTTCTAGCAGGGATTCCACCCATAATTTTCCTGTTCCTGTTATTGTTCTGGCTCACTCAAATTTTTAAAATTTGGGTCTGTTCCAGTTTTGCTTCCTTGGCCATGAGTGAACTGAGAAGAACCAGCTGGGAACCCTGCAAAGGAGCCCTGGTGGTGCAGTGATTAAAGCACTTGGCTGTTAACCAAAAGGTTGTTGGTTCAAACCCACCAGCAGTTCCAAGGGAGAAAGATATGGTAGACTACTTCCATAAAGATTACAGCCTAGGAAACCCTATGTGGAAGTCTTACTCTGTCCTATAGGTTCTCTATGTGTCAGGATGAACTCAACAGCAATGAATAGCAACAGAAGAATCACAAAAAGTTAAGCACTGGACTAAGGACAATTTTCTGAAAGTTTTGGTATTTGAATCTACCCAGAGGCATCTCTGAAGACAGACCTAGCAATTAATCTGTTTTCTATTCTGCACACATGGCTTCACCATGAGCCAAAACCAACTCAGGGACAACTAACAACAATTAGGAAAAAAAAGTTCTTTGAAATTTGTAACAAAATATTCTTTCTTTATATGATGCAAGCAATTTATTGGTTCTTTATCTCTTTGAATAACAAAATGATGATACAACCCACAGATTGGGATAAAAGTTTGGGAAGCCATGTATCTCCAAAGGGTTTAATATTCAGAATATGTTAAAAATTCCTACAACTTAACAACAAAAATGCAAGCGATCCAATTTAAAAATGGGCAAAGGACTTGAATAGACATTTCACCAAAGAAAAAATACGAATGGCCAACAAGCACATGAAAAGATACTCAAAGTCATTAGTCATTAAGAAAATGCAAATCAAAGCTACAATGAGGTATCACTTCACACCCATAAGATGGTTATAATTTTAAAAATGGAAAACAACAGGTGTTGACGAGGATGTAGAAAAATTAAGACCCTCATCTGTTGCTGGTGAGAATGTGGAAAACCATTTGGAGGCACCTCAAAAATTTGAACATAGCACCAGCATATGATCCAACAATTCCAATCCTAAGTATATACCCAAAAGAATTGAAAACAGGGATACAACTTGTACACCAATGTTCATTACAGCACTATTCACAACTGACAAAAGGAGGAAACAGTCTAAATGTCCATTAGCAAGTACATAGATAAACAAAATGTGATATACACCTACAATGGAATATTACTTAGCCTGGGTAATGAAAACTGTTAAGCACTTGACTACTAACTAGCCAAAAAGCTGGTAATTAGAACCCACTTTGAGGCACCTGGGAAGACAGGCCTGAAGATCTGCTTCTGAAGTGTTGCAGCCTTGAAAACACTGCGGAGTAGTTCAACACTGTATACGTGGGGTCACCATGTGTTGGAATCAATGATAACTAAAAAAATAGCAAAAAGGGTTGGAGTCAACTTAATGATAACTAAAAAAATACCAAAAACAATACATGCTACAACATGGATTAATCTTGAAAAGGTTATGCTGATTGAAGTACTGTAATCCCCAAATGACAAATATTGTATAATCCCACTTATATAAAAATCTACAAAAGGCAAGTTTATAGAGACCAGTGTTTATTAGTAGGTACCAGGGGTGAGGGGAAGGTAGGCAGGAAAGGGGATTCAATGCTTAGAAGACACTGAGCTTCTAAAATGGGTGATGGAAAAACTTAGAAATGGACAATGGTGACAGTTGAACAACATCATGAATGTAATTAGTGTTCCTGACTTGTACGTGTAAAGAATGTTGAAAGGGCAATTGTTTTGTTACAAATATATATTTACCTCAAGAAAAAAAAAGTAAAAAGCAATGCAAATAATACTAAACAGAGTACAAAATAATTGAGTAGAAAACTTCTATGTCAAGAAACAAAATAAACACAACTGGATTATCAGGTGTGAAAAAAATAATGTAATACAAAACAATTCAACATTATGTTGCCTACCATATAGTCATCTGAATGATAAAAACACAGAAACATATAAATAAGGTGGAAAATGATTTTGAGCTAAATACCAATTACAAAAATAATTTGAGATGGCAATATTGATAACAGAAAGAATGTAAATTAAGGCAAAACACACTATTATAAATTAAGATGACCCCTATATAACAATTAAATGAACAATTTATCAGGATAATATATGGAAATCTTATATCTATATGATACATATAGTCTTGATCTATACAACAACAGTATTTCAAGGAGAAGTAAAAAATCCCACAATTGTAGTAGAGAATTTTAATATATTTCTACCATAAATATATAGATCAAGTGACAACATTGAGGATAAAAAGTGTTGAACAATAATGAACAAGCATGACCTAAAATATGGAGAAGTTTACATGCAAAGAGAAAAAAAAACAAAAGCTTTTTTCTCTTTACATGCAAGAAATAAAAATTGCATTATTGCACTCCATGTTTTATATAAGATTTCACTGAAATAAGTATTTGCTAGGGATTCATTCAAATGTACTTAAAATTTCTTGCTTTACATCATTTTTTCTTTGTTTTGACTTCATGTACTCTGTAAGAATTAATTCAACTTATTTTACAATTTCGTTTACCTTTTTAAAAAAAAATTAGCTACTAGTATTCACGGAAATACAATATAAGAAGTTCCCACTTAACATGAGCAGTCTGCTCTGGATGAAAATATTTACCAAAAGGCTGTCTGACATTATTTTAAATGGAAAAAATCATAGTGCATTAAAAGCCAAACCCCAAAACTCCCGACAATTTCTAAAATAGCACTAAAACACAGAACATGTTCTTATGTTTATGGGTGTAGCTGCTTTTCTTTTAGCTCAATTTACTTCTGTCTTTATAATTTTCTTTGACACTTCCAAACATTTTGGGGATTCATTTTAACACTAAGCAACAGCAAGGACTTTAAATAAATAAATAAATAAAAAGTCACCATGGAAAGGAGTTCATAGTAAACTCAATGGCAAAGGCCTCACGTGAAAAATGATGCTGTGATGCCTCACATAGTAATATTAACGTCCAGACAGCATCTCCCATTGTTGACACTGGATTCAAAACCTCTAGGTTGCTCTGATGTTCTCTCTGCTCATTGTATTTGGAATATTACTCAAATCTTTTCCAAATTTTTCACACTCTTAAAAATGCTATGTTGAGTATATGGGGCAAAAATGCACATTTTTTCTGCACGAAGTTCTACAAAGTTCAGATATTAAGAATGAGGAGGAGAGATATTCTATGTGATGCACCCCTAATTGTGTTGACAAATACAGTATGGTATGGCATATAATTTAGCAACAAATGTACATTTCAATATCCACTGCTTCTAATAATTTTTAGCTTTATGATTGTATCATTTATTGAGGGATTAGCAGAATATTGTAGCATACCTGTATTTAATGCACAACAGAATCTATCTTCTACGTGATCCTACTTTAAAGAAAAGTTTTTCACATGAACCAAATTCCTTTTCTCATAAAACCCACTTTAAAATCACTTGTTTGGTGACTGGGGGAAATACTAGAAAATATTTCAAAAAATGTCCTTGTAAGTTCACTTATATTGCCTGCAAAACAATATTTCTTTCAGGCTTTTTTTTTTCATTCATTTAAATATGCGTGTATTCAAAACGTTGATGTGACATTTATATTTAAATACAGCAGATTAAACATGTACAGCTTCCTCTCCTCTCTCCTTAAGTCCCAAGGAAAGGAGAGTGGGGAAATCAAATCAACAAGGACATGAGAACTGAGCAAGAAAGAGAGGATGGAAGATAAAAAAAAAAAAAGTTTAGAAAGATGAAAATTGGGTGGATAAGTAGTGCTGAACCTATGTTTTAGTTTTTTCAGTCATTTAAGTACTTGTGGCAGAATTAACAATTATTCTGTAATCTTTCATCTAGCTTTAGGGGTGCCTGAGAATTTGACCCTTGGATAAACCTCCTTCCAAGACCAATGTAAGGAAAGCATAGACCAAGATAAATGGAGTCTACTTTGTATCAAATCAAGTTCCCGTACCTGGTTGTCGGGATTATGTGTTAAGTAACCTATTATTGATAAGTAGCATGAAATTGATAAATAAGCTGTCATTGAGGAGTAATATGCAATTGATGAGATAGAGTTTCATCAGAGAATGAGAATAATCAAGTACCCCTGAGAATGCTGCCTGAGTAATGAGGTATACATAGAGGCCCTACTGCCATTGCCTATAACTTTCCTCAGCCTCATCTCACATGACTACTTAGATCCAATGCAGAATAAGCATGACATTCAATAACAAGACAAGCAATAACGAGATATCTGCTAGCCTTGTTATGCATGGTCTTCTCCCTGCCCTGTACTCTTCCTTCAACTATGTAAACTTGGTATTGGATGAACTTCATTTTGTCTTATGAATTTGATTGTTTATGTCAGCTCAAAGGTCCCTGGGTGTCACAAATGGTTTGATCTCAGCTACTAACCTAAAAGAAGGAAGAGAAAGCAGGGAGTCTAATTTGTGTCACAGGCCACCAGGACATTCCAGGAATTGGAAACACTCTGTTTGTCTGAAGGCATAGATCTAGGGAGGAAAAAAAAAAAAAAAATTACCTGAAAACTGCTAAGAAATACAGAACTAGTTGCCATTGAGTCAATTCCAACTCGTGGCAACCCCATGTTTGTCAGAATACAACTGTGCTCCATAGGGTTTGCAATGGCTGATTTTTTTGGAGTTAGATTCTTCCTTCTGAGGCAATTCTTGGTGTACTCGAACCTTCGACTTTTTATTTAATCATTTGCCCCACTCAGGGGCTCCAAGAAATCCATACATACTTGGCCAGGCTTATCTATCTTATCCCTAGAAAAGGCTTGGGACTTACCCTCTAGAGACAGTGTGTGTGTGTGTGTGTGTGTGTGTGTGTGTGTAAACTCATTGCTGTCAACTCAATTCCAACTCATACTGACCCCATAGGACAGAGTAGAACTGCCCCATAGGGTTTCCAAAGCTGTAAATCTTTACGGAAACAGACTGTCATGTCTTTCTCCTGTCAAGTGGCTGATGGGTTCAAACCACTGACCATTTGGTTAGCAGCCAAGTGCTTTAACTACTGCGCCACCAAGTTTTCATATATATGTGCCACCAGGGCTTCACATATATGTGTGTGTGTATATATATACATTTTAACCTTTTGCTGGAATCAAAGTGAGAGCCGAGAAAAAAATAATGCAGTATAAAACAAAATTATATTGCCTACCATATACTCATCAGGATGATAACCACAGAGAAACATATATAAATAAGAAGATGGAAAGTGATTTTTGAGCTAAATACCAATTACAAAAATAAACAGTATGAGATAGCAATATCAATAACAGAAAGAATGTAAATTAAGGCAAAACACACTAATATAAATTAAGATGACCCCTACAAAACAAATAAAAGAACAATTTTTCAGGTTGATACATGAAAATCTTGTACCTACATAATATATATAGTGTTGAACTATATATAACGAGAACAGTATTTCAAGAAGAAATGAAAAAATCCCACAATTGTAGTAGGGAATTTTAATATATTTCTACCATAAACGTATAGATCATGAAACAACATTGAGGATAAGAAGTGTTGAACAATAATGAACAAATATGGAGAAGTCTACATGCAAGAAATAAAAATTGCATGATTACACTCCATGCTTTGTATAAGATTTCACTGAAATAAGTATTTGCTAAACGTAAAGGATTCATTCAAATATATTTAAAATTTCTTCCTTTATGCCATTTTTTATTTGTTTTGACTTCATGTACTCAGTAAGAATTAATTCAACTTTATTTTACAATTTGGTTTACCTTTTAGCTACTAGTATTCACTGAAATACAATATAAGCAGTTCCCACTTAACACAAGCAGTCTGCTCTGGATGAAAATATTCACCAAGAGCCTGCCTGACATTATTTTAAATGGAAAAACATCATAATGCATTAGAAGCCAACCCCCATTTCAAATGTCAACCAGTCCTTCTTGGTGCAGTGACTATGTGTATTCTTTTCATCTTTTTTTTTGATGCTTTCTGTGTCATTCAATATTTTGCCCATAGAATCCTTCAAAATTGCAACTCGAGTCTTCAATTTTTTCTTCAGTTTTTTCATTTGAGAAATGCCACATGTGTTCTTCCCTTTTGTCTTTCCATCTCCAGGTCTTTGCACATTTCATTATAATACTTTACTTTCTCTTCTCTAGCTACCCGTTGAAATATCCGTTCAGCTCTTTTACTTCATCATTCCTTCCTTTTGCTTTAGCTACTTGATGCTCAAGAGCAAGTTTCGTCTGACATTCCTTTTGGTGTTTTCTTTTTTACCTGCCTTTTTAATGACCTTTTGCTTTCTTCATGTTATGATGTCATCCCACAACTTTTTTGGCCTTTGGTCATTAGTGTTCAATGCTCAAATCTATGCTTGAGATGGTCTCTAAATTCAGGTGGGATATACTCAAGGTCATGCTTTAGTTCCCATGGATTTGTTCTAATTTTCTTCAGCTTCGACTTAAACTTGCATATGCGCAATTGATGGTCTATTTGGCAGTCAGTCCTTGGCCTTGTTCTGACTGATGATATTGAGTTTTTCCATTGTCTCTTTCCACAAATGTAGTCCATTTGATATGTGTTTTGTATCCCATAAAGTCCACTTGTTTATGTTGTTGAAAAGATATATTTGCAATGGATAAGTGGTCGGTCTTGCAAAAATTCTATCATGAGCTCTCCAATGTCGTTTTTATCACCAACACCATATTTTTCAACTACAGATCCTTCTTCTTTTTCCAACTTTCACAGTCCAATAACGAGTGATTATCAATTTTTTCAGAAGAAGACCTCCATGTCCTTCTGCCTAATCTGTGTCTGGAAGCTCTGCTGAAACCTGTCCATCAAGAGTAATTCTGCTGATATTTGAAATAGTGGTGACATAGCTTCCATCATCACAGCGAGATGCAAGCTGCCACAGTATGACAAACTGACATACGGTATACTTAAAAATATATAATATAGTATGTGTATGTTTGTGTTTGTGTGTATAAGGTCATTCCCTAAAAATCATCAGGATTCTTTGTATGAAAATTTTTTCCAAGTGAAAATGAAATGCTTTACCATTATTGCAGATGTGTCTTTAACTTGGAAGTAAGCATGTTTCTTTTCTTGGAAAGACACTGAATACTGATTTTCAGGCATTATAATTGAACCACGGAAATTCTTTTGATGATGTTTTATTCTGGAAAGGGAAGTTTAGGGTATCTGTTCTTGAAATAGTAGAAAGCTGACACAAATCCCCCTTTTCAAAGATAGAGATCTAAGACAGTCATTAGGATATGTTTATTATTTATGGGTGATGCGTATATTAGTTTGGAAAACACATGTTTCATGATTGAAGTTTGTATTCTTTCCATAGGTAAATGAATGTGATGACTAACTTTATAAAATAGACTTTTGAGATTTTTTATTTATAGGAGTAAAGTATGTGTTAGAATCACCTTGTTTATTCCAGATGCATGATTAACAAGATTTTCAAAAACAAATTAAAATAAAGAAATAATATAGCAATACAAACAGATGGGCAGAAATCATCCAAAGAGGAAAAGTCAATGAAAGCATTTCTTTTGTATTGTTTTGACAATCGGGAAGTTCAGATATTTGTTTCTCATTAAGACAAAGCTATCCAGGTGTACCAGGTCATAAAAAACAACATAAAGTGTTAATGAACTTGAGAAGGTGCTGTGAGATGTCTCCATGCTGAATATTTCATGATCTATCTCCATTCAGAGAGTGTCAGGATTTACCTTTTTAGCAGCTTGGTCTTTGTAGACACCATGTAAGTGTGCGGACAAACTTCTGGTACTGGATGATATTTCCTAGCAAAAATGTCCTAGGAAATCTTAATGCTATCTGGATCCATGAAGAAAAGTATGGTTGGGCCAGATACCTGTGGCTTTGGGATTATTTTCTATCTGTGAACTCTGATTTCACACATGTCCATCTGCCCCCTTTCTATCCATTCAAAATGATCTTCATCTTAAGGCCAGCTGCCAGAGTATCTACTTAACCCACTATTAGTCACCATTTTGAGGAACTGAAAAAGCCTCTTAAGAAGCTAATGTGTCACACAAGAATGACATCTTATGTTTAATAAAATAACATTTTTATCCCACAACTGTGAGAACTCAGATCACACACACACACACACACAAATAAGAAAAATACTGTATTTTCGTCACCAAGGCACTATTACTTTCCTTACCTTTTGATATATCTTCCCAGATATTCCTTTTGCTTATATTCAAATGTATTTTTTTCACTAAAAGAAAATTATACTATACAATCTATTCTATGTTATGCTTTCTTCAGTTCATAATCTCCACCTTTCCATGGCAATGCATTTTATCTTATATTACAGTAAGCTCTACAAGGAAATTTGCCACCACGTCCCAAAAATGTTCTCTAGAACTGGTTATAGATGTCACTTTGAGGACTAAGGTGTGCCTGACCCAAGCCATGGTATTTTCAATCATCTCATGTGCATGCTAAAGCTGGACAATAAACGTTGTTGTTGTTAGGTGCTGTCAAGTTGGTTCCGACTCATAGTGGCCCTACGCACAACAGAACGAAACACTGCCCAGTCCTGAGCCATCCCTTAAAATCGTTGTTACCCTTGAGCTCATTGTTGCAGCCACTGTATCAATCCACCTCGTTGAGGGTCTTCCTCTTTTCCGCTGACCTTGTAATTTTCCAAGCATGATGTCCTTCTCCAGAGACTAATCCCTCCTGACAACATGTTCAAAGTATGTAAGGCTCAGTCTTACCATCCTTCCTTCTAAGGAGCATTCTGGTTGTATTTCTTCCAAGACAGATTTGCTCATTCTTTTGGTAGTCCATGGTATATTCAATATTCTTCACCAACACCACAATTCAATGGCATCAACAAGTCTTCTTCCATGTTCTTTTCGCATGCATATGATGCAGTTGAAAATACCATGACTTGGGTCAGGCACACCTTAGTCTTCAAAGTGACATCTTTGCTCTTCAACACTTTAAAGAGGTCCTTTGCAGCAGACTTACCCAATGCAATGCGTCTCTTGAATTCTTGACTGCTGCTTCCACGGCTGTTGATTGTGGATCCAAGTAAAATGAAATCCTTGACAACTTCAATCTTTTCTCCATTTATCATGATGTTGCTCATTGGTCCAGTTGTGAGAATTTTCTTTTTCTTTGTGTTGAGGTGTAATCCATACTGAAGGCTGTGTGCTCTTTGATCTTCATTAGTAAATGATTCAAGTTCTTATCACTTTCAGCAAGCAAGGCCGTGTCATCTGCATAATGCAGGTTGTTAATGCGTCTTCCTCCAATCCTGATGCTTCGTTCTTCTTCATATAGTCCAGCTTCTCATATTATTTGTTCAGTGTACAGATTGAATGGGTACAGTGAAAGAATACAACCCTGAAGCTCTCTTTTCCTGACTTTAAACCAATCAGTATCCTCTTGTTCTGTCCAAACAACTGCCTCTTGATCTATGTAAAGGTTCCTCATGAGCACTATTAAATGTTCTGGAATTCCCATTCTTCGCAATGTTATCCATAATTTGTTATGATCCACACAGTCGAATGCCTTTGCATAGTCAATGAAACACACGTTAACATCCTTCTAGTAATCTCTGCTTTCAGCCAGGATCCATCTGACATCAGCAGTGATATTCCTGATTCCACGTCCTCTTCTGAAACTGGTCTGAATTTCTGGCAGTTCCCTGTCGATATACTGCTGAAGCTGTTTTTGAATGATCTTCAGCAAAATTTTGCTTGTGTGTGATATCAATGATATTGTTCTATAATTTTCACATTTGGTTGGATCACTTTTCTTGGGAGTAGGCATAAATAAGGATCTTTTCCAGTCATTTGGCCAGGAAGCTGTCTTACATATTTCTTGGCATAGACCAGTGAGTACCCCCAGTGTTGCATCTGTTTGTTGAAACATCTCAATTGATATTCCATCAATTCCTGGAGCCTTGTTTTTTGCCAGTGCCTTCAGAGCAGCTTGGACTTCTTCCTTCAGTACCATTGGTTCCTGATCATATGCTGTCTCTTGGAGTGGTTGACCATTGACTAATTCTTTTTGGTATAATGACTGTGTATTTCTTCCATCTTCTTTTGATGCTTCTGCAACATTTAATATTTTCCCCATGGAATCCTTCACTATTGCAACTCAAGGCTTGAATTTTTTCCTCAGTTTTTTCAGCTTGAGAAACGCTGAGCATGTTCTTCCCTTTTGGTTTTCCATCTCCAGCTCTTTGCACATGTCATTATAATACTTCACTTTGTCTTCTTGAGCTACCCTTTGAAATCTTCTGTTCAGTTCTTTTACTTCATCAATTCTTCCTTTTGCTTTAGCTGCTCGATGTCCAAGAGCAAGTTTCAGAGTCTCCTCTGATATCCATCTTGGTTTTTCTTTCTTTCCTGTCTTTTCAATGACCTCTTGCATTCTTCATGTATGATGTCCTTGATGTCATTCCACAACTCGTCTGGTCTGCGGTCACTAGTGATCAATGCATCAAATCTATTCTTCAGATGGTCTCTAAATTCAGGTGGGATATACTCAAGGTCATATTTTTGCTCTCATGCACTTGCTCTGATTTTCTTCAGTTTCAGCTTGAACTTGCATATGAGCAATTGATGGTCTGTTCCACAGTCGGCCCCTGGCCTTGTTCTGACTGATGATATTGAGCTTTTCCATTGTCTTTTTCCACAGATGTAGTCAATTTGATTCCTGTGTGTTCCATCTGGTGAGGTCCATGTGTATAGTTGCAGTTTATGTTGGTGAAAGAAGGTATTTGCAATGAAGAAGCCGTTGGTCTTGCAAAATTCTATCATTCGATCTCTGGTATTGTTTCTATCACCAGGGCCATATTTTCCAACTACTGATCCTTCCTTGTTTCCAACTTTTGCATTCCAATCACCAGTAATTATCAATGCATCTTGATTGCATGTTTGATCGATTTCAGACTACAGCAGCTGATAAAAATCTTCTATTTCTTCATCTTTGGCCCTAGTGGTTGGTGAGTAAATTTGAATAATAGTCGTATTAACTGGTCTTCTTTTTTAGGCATATGGATATTACCCTATCATTGACAGCATTGTACTTCAGCATAGATCTTGAAATGTTCTGTTTGACAATGAATGCAACACCATTCCCCTTCAAGTTGTCATTCCCAGCATAGTAGACTATATCATTGTCCAACTCAAAATGGCCAATAGCAGTCCATTTCAGCTCACTAATGCCTAGGATATCGATGTTTATGTGTTCCATTTCATTTTTGATGATTTCCAATTTTCCTAGGTTCATACTTGATACATTCCAGGTTCCGATTATTAATAGATGTTTGCAGCTGTTTCTCCTCATTTTGAGTCACGCCACATCAGCCAATGAAGGTTCTGAAAGCTGTACTCCATCCATGTCATTAAGGTCACTCTACTTTGTGGAGGCAGCTCTTCCCCAGTCATCTTTTGAGTGCCTTCCAACCTGGGGGGCTCATCTTCCAGCACTATATCAGACAATGTTCTGCTGCTATTCTTAAGGTTTTCACTGGCTAATATTTTTCAGAAGTAGACTGCTGGGTCCTTCTTCCTAGTCTGTCTTAGTCTGGAAGCTCAGCTGAAACCTGTCCTCCATGGGTGACCCTGCTGGTATCTGAATATACGTGGCATAGCTTCCAGCATCACAGCAACACACAAGCCCCCACAGACGGAGCAACTGACAGACACATGGGGGTAATCTAGCAATAGCAACTGATCAATTCAGTTTACTGTCTTTGGCATCATCATGTCATAGATGGTGTGGTTTTCTTCTTAGAAGCCACATTCTCAAAATGTTTATATTCAATATTTTCAGGCTAGTCTATTAATTAATTCTACATGCAGTAGATTTTTTGTCCAACTGTTGATTTTATTGTTGATTGGCTGTCTTTTCTCCTGGTTTTGGACATTTTGGCTTCCACGTTTTATCTGGACAAGCTCCATATGCACACTATTTAATCTGATGATTTCTCCATACGTAAATAAAATTAAAATTGCTCCTGATCATTATTATCCCCACTCTTCTAACAGTTATGTATAAAAAAAAAGTAGGTCACTTGTGCACTTCACCACAAACTTTCCTCCTACCTTGTCTTATTTTTACCATTTTCAAATATATTTTGGATTTGTCATTGATAACCTGCAAATTCATTTAAAAATATTTTTTAATTCAAAGATTGTTCATTGAATTATATTTGCTTTACCAAAAATAATTAAAATACAACTACATCATGTTGAATTACATAAAATTATTTTACAATGGAAAAGCAAATACATAAAATGTTTCAATTTTGGAAATTCCTGAAGCTAAGGCAAAGGCCATTTGTTTGAAAGGGTAGAACTGACCTGGCCACTAGAGGACACTGTGTAACTAGGGAACAGAATAAAGTTTGTCATTAAGGTAAACCCCAAAACCAAACCTCATAGAACGGAGTAGAACATCGCCATAGGGTTTCCAAGGAGCAGCTGGTGGATTCAAACTACCAACCTTTTGATTAGCAGCCAAGCTTTTAACCACGGCACCACCAGGGCTCTATCACTAAGGTACCAAAACCAAAACCAAACCCACTGCCGTCGAGTCAGTTCTGTCACAGTGACCCTTATAAGAGGGATGAAATTCAAAGCTTTAAATAAATGTTATTAAATAAACCTCCAGAAAAAAAAAAAAAAGGCCAATTTACGTTCTCATCGTTATCTGAGAATTCCCTTTTAACAGTACCTGTTAAAATATTGACTATATGTTTCATTTGAAATATACTAATGATATATTTTTGACACCAAAATAATAAAAATGTTGTATAGTATTTGGAAAGCATAAATGAACAATGATAAGTAAAAAAAAAAAATTGCTACAGTCTCACAAATCAGTCATATGCACTGTTAAAATTTTATCTGAGGACACTAGTGTCTGTTAACTATCTATAGGTAGAAAGAAGATTAGGGATTTTTTTTTTTTCCCACAACTTTTAAATGGTTTGACTGTTAATTTTATTTGCTCAGTATTTGTAAACCTTGTTTTAGTAAATGAATAATATCCAAACTCATTGCCATCAAGTTGATTCTGACTCATAGTGACCCTATAGGACAAAGTAGAACTGCCCCACAGTTTCTAAGGAGCTCCTGGTGGATTCAAACTGCTGAACTTTTAGTTAGTAGCTGTACTTCTTAACCACTACGCCACCAGGGTTTCCATGACTAAGTTAACCATTCTGCTATTATTGAACAGTTATGCTGCTTCCAGATTTTCACTATTGTAATTTCTGTTTTGATAAACATATTAGTAAAAATTATGGTTATAAGAATCTGATCGTTCTTTAAAATATGTTATGATAAGTAGTAATGTGATATGGAAAGTTTGTGTGCATGAACTTTTGAGGCTGTGACAGAATACTGATTGTCTGCCCAAGCTGAGTCTCCCCTGTAAAAGATTCCCACAAATTGTGGCTGGTCACCTGCCCTTGCCTGCAGCTGCTCATGTGACCAGTGGAAACTAAGTTGAACTTCTGAAAAAGTTCTTTAAAGGACGGTTGACCTTGTTAACCTCTTGCCATATTGCTTTTAGCATTGGAATGTGATGATAGGAATGTCCTCACAAGACCTGGAGGTTCAGCAACTGCATTGGGAAAATGAACATCAATCTAGGAATGGCTGAATATTCACGTGTCACCACACACTCCCTCCCCAACCCCCTCCCCCCCCGCCACACACACACAGTGAGAGAGTGAAAGCCAAAACCAGAATGAGAATAAGCCTGATGACCTTGTGGAGCTGCCTTCCTCACCCTGGACTGCCTACCGGAAACACCTGTTTAAGTCACTACTACTTCAGCTTTCACTATGGACAATTTAATTCCTAATTGCTGTAACAGAAGAATGCCTTCCACCAGTGGCATATCATTGTTTTTGTTGTGGTTGTTAGTTGCCAGATTCTGACTCATTGTGACACCATGAGTACAGAGTAAAACTGTTCCATTGATACAGACCTTTAAGGTTTTCTGGTTGTGTTTTAATGTCATATTCCAAAAGAAAATTAAGTTGGATATTTACCTCATATGAAAATGGATTAAAGATTAAATTAAAGATTTAAATGGAATAAATGTGAATTTTTTTCTATAATAAACATTTATCTTCATATCACTTACCAAATAATAAATTATTTTCTTATCTCCAATCATTTTATGCACTATTTTTCTGTTTCTTCATCAGTCTTAATGGTATTCTGATTTTCCACTTTGTACAAGTATTATAGAGTGATGAAACAAACATCCTGTCCAAAAGAATTAAGCATTTCTTTGGAAAATAGGCAAATAGTTTATTTCAGTAAGGTGTGATTAGGACTGGCAAAAGAGGGCAACTCTTGTTACACTTTCTACTCCACATTTCAAAATAATCTTTCATACACCACATTGTCTAGATAATACCAGAAGATGCTTGCATATCAGCCTAAAAGGCTCTTCTTGGGCAAGCTATGCATGGGATGATATTACTGGTTACTTTATGGTGGCAGTACCCTGCCTATGAATTGCCTTTATGGGGATTTATTTCATAGGGATGCCCCAGCTCTGTTCCTTGTTTCAGAATTCAGGGTGCTCCACTGCCTCCTGGAGCCCTAGGTAGAATTCATCCACGTCCCACTTGTTTAGCTCAGTCACCTTGCAGAAACGCCTACACTACAGCAGAAATGGCAGCCTTGAAAGGAAAGAAGTTCCCCAGAGGAAGAATGTTACCAGGTCTTCAAAGGTTCTCTACAGGCTCAGATTTTTCAGCAAGACACAGCATCTGTCGAACTGTCAGAAACCCAGCAGGAAATGAGCTTGTACAAAGCCAAATCATAGTGCCACTGTCAAGAGGACTTTGACTGCCCTTACGCTTTTATAGAAAATAAACAGAAATCAAGGTTTTCAATTTGATTGCTTTATTTACTGAAGCCAATGGCAACAACTTTCCCTCTTGTGATCAAAAGTAAAAATTGTATTTTAGAAGGAATTGCTGTGTTTGTTTGGTTTTGTCTGACCTCTGAAACCAAGACTGCCATCACTTTGTGAGCTACAGCCTGAAGACACAGTGATGTCACAAGTGTTACCTTTTGTAAAAAGTAGTCTCAAGCAGTTATTACAGGATCAGAGCGAGTTGGGAAAGATGAACATGCTGTGTCTCTAAGTTAAAATCAGAACTAAGGAATACAAAGACAGTTTTGTATCCAAGAATGTTTCATGTCTCAAATGAAAGATATGATTTCAATAGACCGCTGAATCCCCAAATTCTCTGCTGCTGGTTCCAGAGACATGCATTTTTCTCATTGTTGTTTTGGGTGCCGTTGAGTCAATTCTGATGCATAGTGAACAAAGGTACAAGAGAATTAAAAGTTGCCCTGCACAACACCATGTACGCTATGTTTGAGCCTATTGTTGCAACCGCCGTGTCAATCCATCTCACTGAGGATCTTCCTCTTTTTCACTGACCCTCTACTTTACCAAGTACGATGTCCTTCTCCAGGGACCACTCTCTCTTTATAACATGTCCTTAGTACGTGAGACAAAGTCTTGCAATCCTTGCTTTTAAGGAGGATTCTGGCTGTACTTCTTCCAAGGCAGATTTGTTGATTCTTCTGGCAGTTCAAGGTATATTCAATATTCTTCACCAACACCATAATTCAAAGGCATCGATTCTTCTTTGATCTTCTTTATTCATTGTCCAGCTTTCACATGCATGTGAGGACATTGAAAATATCATGGCTTGAATCAGGCACACCTTAGTCCTCAAAGTGACATCTTTGCTTTTTAACACTTTAATGAGGTCTTTTTACAGCAGACTTGCCCAATGCAATGTGTCTTTGATTTCTTGATTGGGCTTCCATAGGCGTTGATTGTGGATCTAAGTAAAATGAAACCCTTGACAACTTCAGTCTTTTCTGTATTTATCACGATGTTGTTTATTGGTCCAGTAGTGAGGACTTTTGCTTTCTTTACTTTGAGGTGCAACTCATACTGAAGGCTGTAGTCTTTGACCTTCATCAATAAGTGCTCCAAATCCTCTTTCAGCAAGCGTGGTTGTGTCGTCTGTATATCAAAGGTTGTTAATGAATCTTCCTCCAATCCTGATGCAGTGTTCTTTCTTCATATAGTCCAGCTTCTAGGATTATTTGTTCAGCATAAAGATTGAATAAGTATGGTGAAAGGATAAAACCCTGACACACTTTTCCTGATTTTAAAATATGTACTATCCCCTTATTCTGTTCTAAGGACACCTTCTTGGCCTATGTACTGGTTCTGTATGAACACAATTATGTGTTCTGGAATTTCCATTTTTTGCAATATTATTTATAATTTGTTATGATCCACACAGTTGAATGCCTTATCATAGTCAATAAGACACTTAAACATCTTTCTAGAATTCTCTGCTTTCAGCCAAGATCCATCTGACATCAGCAATGATATCATTCACTCAATGTCCCCTTCTGAATCTGGCTTGAATTTCTGGCAGTTTCCTGTCCATGCACTGCTGCACTATTTTTTAATTTTCCTCAGCAAAATTTTACTTGCATGTGATATTCATGATATTGTTCAGTAATTTCCATATTCTGTTGGATCGCCTTTCTTTGTAATGGGCACAAATATGGACTTCTTCTAGTTGGTTGGCCAGGTAGCCATCTTCCAAATTTCTTGGCATAGACAAGTGAGTGCTTCCAGCATTGCATGTTTGTTGAGACATGTCAGTTGGTATTCTCTCAATTCCTGGAGACTTCTTTTTCACCAATACCTTCAGTGCATCTGGGACTTCTTTCAATACCATCAATCCTTGATCATATACTACCTTCTGAAATAACTGAAAGTCAACCAATTCTTTTTGGTACAGTGACTCTGAGTATTTGTTCCATCTTTTTTTGATATTTCCTGTGTCATTCAACATTTTGCCCATAAAATTATTCAATATTTCAACTAAAGGTTTAATTTTCTTCAATTATTTCAGTTTGAGAAATGCCTAGCGTATTCTTCCCTTTTGTTTTTTTAACTCCAGGCCTTTGAACTTTTCATTATAATATTTAACTCGGTCTTCTGGAGCAGCCCTTTGAAATCTTCTGTTCAGCTCTTTTACTTCATCATTTCTTCCTTCCACTTTGGCTACTCTACATTCAAGAGCAAGTTTCAGAGTCTCTTCTGACATCCATTTTGGCCTTTTCTTTCTTTCCTGTCTTTTTAATGACCTTTTGCTTTCTTCATGTATGATATCCTTGATATCATTCTACAACTCGTCTGTCTTTGGTCATTAGTGTTCAATGTGTCAAATCTATTCTTGAACTGGTCTCTAAATTCAGGTGTGATATACTTAAGGTCGTACTTTGGCTCTCATGGACTTGTCTCAATTGTCTTCAACTTGAACTTGTATATAAGCATTGGTGGTCTGTTCTGCAGTCAGCCCCTGGCCTTATTGTCATAGTATATTTCTCATAGTATGCAATGTAGTCTACCCTGTGTCACTAGCTGTGTGTGGCCCTGAGTACCTAGAACTTACTCTTCTGCTTTACTGTATTGCACCACACATAATCCAAGAGTATAAACTTCTGCTTTTCTACCTTCAAAGCACACATAGTGGCTCACATGGCTACATTCCCCTGGGCCTGAGCCATACCCTGATTTGGGCCATTAAAGCCTCAAAATAACCAAAGCTAGAAAGAAAACCAAAAAAAAAAAAAAAAAAGAAGAAGAACTACCCAACTACCCTGTAGGGCTTCCAAGTAGTGCCTGGTGGATTCAAACTGTCAACCTTTTCATTAGCAGTGGAACTCTTAACCACTGTGCCACCAGGGTTTTCCAGAAGGAGAACAGGAATTAAAAAACAAGGAAAGCAGAATTATTTAGCAATCATTCTGAACGATTTATATTCCTCACACTAAAAATTGAATCTCCTAAAGCTGTGGCCTTGGTGCCGATTGTTGTTACCCTGCAATAATTCAACTGCAATTTATAATGACTTTATGCACAACAGAATGAAGCATTGCCCAGGCCTGCGTTGCCCTCAGGATCAGCAGCATGTTTCAGCCCATTGTTGCAGCCACTGTGCCAATCTATCTCACTAAGAGTTTCACCCTAGTTTGCACTCTAGTTAACCAGATGTAATGTCTTCTTCCAGTGATCGATCCCCTCTTATGACATGTCCAAATCAAGGGAGTCAATGTTCTGTTGTGATCCACATTTCTACCAAGTAATTTTCATAAGCAGATCACCAGGCCTATCTTCCTAATCTGTCTTAACCTGAAAGCTCAACTGAAACCTGCCCACCATGGTTCACCCTCCTGGTATTTGAAATTCTAGTGACATAGCTTCGAGCATCATCTCAACAAGCAACCAGCATCGTATGACAAACTGGCAGATGGGTGGTGGCGGTGTCTGTTAGTGGTATCATTTAATGACTCCAGCAAACCTGCACATGCACACTCATATTACAGATAAGAGAGGGGCAATGATGGAGAAGTCATAGGCACCCATTGGAAGAGAAGAACCAGAGCCTAGAAAATATGACAGAGAGAGAAATTAATTCTTCCAGAGCTTGAGACTTAACTAAGCTGAGTTGAGGGGTCTTTACCCTAAATTTTTACTATATAAAAGCTAAAATGAAACAGAATTTAAATGAAAAAAAATAAAGTGATTTCTGTTTCTTAGTATTTTTTGTATGTGATAGCCAATTTCTTTTGATAGAGCTCTTGAATTGTTAATATTTCAATATAAATACTTTTCCAAAAGGTTTCCAAGGCAGACAGGATTTAACATTTTCTACACTTACCTGTGACTATCTACCACCACCTTTGGGAAGCTAATAAATGTTGCATGATTAATCTATAGAGTAAATGTTACAGTTGTCCTTTGATACTAGTATTATAAAGATAGTTTACTGGTGCTCCTAAAAAAAAAAAAAAACTACCATGGGAAAATCTCTTTGCTCTCTCTTTGATTTTCTTTTTGGGTTTAGTAATTAAAACCATTTGAAGTATTAGCTATTAGGAGACTCATTTGTCTTTGATTGGTCTAGAAATTTTAGGGCCTCACATTTATATGCCTTCAAGTATTTATCTGGTAATTATGCATCTAATTCAATGAAATTCTTTAATGAGGCGTAGCATTTAAATAACCACTTTTACACTAGTGGTCCAGCGGTTAAGTGCTAGGCTGCTAACTGAAAGGTCAGTAGTTTGAACCCAGCAGCCAGCCTGTGGGAAAAAAATGTGGCAGCCATCTTTTGTAAAAATCTCAGCCTTGGAAATCCTATAGGACAGTTCTATGCTGTCCTGTAGAGTCACAATGAATAGGAATTGACTTGATGACAATGGCAACAGGGACCAGATTTGAGATGAGCACCATGGTCGTTTGTTTCCCAATCTTGGGCTCTTTCCATTAGACAAAGAGACTCTCTAGGAGCACTTCTACTTGGTTCATTTATTCTTTCAACAAATGTACCAGAAGCTGAAATTATCCACTTTCCCACCCCAGTTCTAGCTCATATGTTCCTTTTTCTGTTGTCCAAATGTGCTCGGTTCTAAACTCTGTGGAGGAGAAAAACCCATAGATCCTGACTCCTAGGAGAATTTCTATTTGGAATTTGGCATTGGCCTTTTCCTGTCTTGGATGTTGGGAGCTGAATCTCCACCACTACCCACTGTATCATTCTGATCACATTTTTCAGGTCACTGCATCGTTTTGCTTGTGTACTTTGAATGTTTTTAACTACATTCAGTCTTATCTTTCCCCCTTAGGATTTTTCAGTTTCTCACTTCCACCTCCGCTTTGGTTCTATTCTGATTTTCTGCACTAAATTGCTAGCAAAAGTGGGAAAGTTGCAGCATGTTTTATGCCTGAGGGCACGTCATTTCCTTGTTCTTCTGTATCTCCACAGATGCCCTTTGCACTTTCTTGGATATAGTCCCCAGATCTCTGCTTGACTTTGCTATTATTGTAGTCTTTTCCCCTGAATTCATATCGCAGCAATAATCTATTTTTTTCCATGAACACCAATATCATTCCTCTCCACCAGTTAACATTTACTGAGCGTTCACAAACAAGCAGGCATTGTATTAAGTACCTAATATTCATTCCCTCACTTAGTCCTTCTAAAATCAATATAAGATAGCTATTATTATCAACCACTGCCCTACAGAAGAGTGGATTCTTATTAGTCTACTACATATTTTTAGAATGTTCATTTTAGAATGTTCATTTTACAAAGGAAGAACCTGAGACAAAGAAAGACCTTGTGTCTTGCCCAAAATCTGATAGCTGGTAATAATAATAGTTAACTTTCATCAAGTATTTTCTGTGTGCTGGGTACTCTTCCAAGTGCTTTTGCAGGTTTTAGTTTTTTATTTTTATATTTTTCCTCCCCATTCTATGAGAAAGAAAACAAAATGTTCTTACGTTCTTAGAAGAATTAAAATAGGACAAATGGGAGAATATTTTAGAGGGGCCGTTTAGTCAATAAAAGCAAAGCTTGGTGTGAACCACTTCTTACCCTGATGATATTCTCCACCAGGGATATATTTAAGCAAAGGGTGTAGAGGTTGCTGTAGAGTTAGTTCTGGTGTCTGGAAGGGGCTGAAAAGATGACATCTGTGTTACCATGAGGTTTAAAGGATGTATGACAAGATAAACCTAAACAAAAGTGAAGAGAAGATGGGCATTTGACTCTTCCTTATCAAGGAAGTACAGTACAGAAAACATTGATGGGAGAAGATCCCTGAGTGGTGCAAATGGCTTATGCTTGACTAACCAAACTGTCCAAACCCACCCAGAGCTGCTGCAGGAGAAAGGCCTGGCAACCTGTTTCCTTAAAGATTACAAGAAAACCCTACAGACCAGTTCTACTCTGTAACCTATGTGACTGCCATGAGTTTGAATCGACTTGAAGGCAATGTTTTCTTGTTTCTTTTCTTTTCTTTTATATTCAGGGACCAGGAAGAAGATATAACAATTAGTTTCACAATTATTTCAGTTGTTTTTGCTGTGACCAAAAATTCCACTATCCTAACTGTAGATATGTTACAGAAACTCTTTTTCCATGCAATTTTCTTAACCATCTCACATCAGTGCAACTAAAGCCCCGCTCTTCTATGTTAGTGATTTTTTTAAGCTATGCAATGTGATTGCTTTAATGGTGTCTGCATGGCATAGTGGTTAAGAGCTATGGTTGCTAACCAAAAGGTCAGCAGTTCGAATCCAGCACGTGCTCCTTGGAAACCCTATTGGCTCAAAAACAATGGGATTGGATTTTATTGCATCCTTGAACAGATGTCTTGCATTTATTAAAAACTTTTGTGTGGTTTTTGAACATTGTGATAATTTCTTGGATCACAAAATACAAATTTGATGAAACAGAGTAGATTTGCTGCACCTGGATTACCAGGGAGAGTCAAAGTAATATCATGTCAAGTATTTTTGCATACATTAGAAAAATCTATAGTAATTTTCACATTTTCTTTGCTTAAGCAATACAAAGGACCATTAGACATTAAATGCTTAACTTAATCCTTCTCTCCTAAATGAGTTTCCAGAGATAAGTCTTCTCCTCCAGGTCAAAATTGCAAAGGATATTCCATTCTGCTTCTAGCATAACTGTTCCCTTGGATGTCCCTAAGTCTTTGTTTGAAAACCAGTTGAAAAAGATAAATTCAAAGAACAAAAAGAAACATATTAAGTGTTGTGAATAGTCAGTATGATACAAGATAATTCAAGATATCTGGGAATAGTATGTTGCGTTGTTGGGTGCCTTCAAGTTGATTACGACTCATAGCGACCCCATGTGACAGGGTAGAACTGCCCCATAGGGTTTTCTTGACTGAAATTTTTACAGGAACAGAGTGCCAGGTCTTTCTCCCCTGGAGCTTCTGTTGTTGTTAGGTGTCATCAACTCATAGCCACCCTATGCACAACAGAACGGAACACTGCCCGGTCCTGTACTATCCTTACAACCGTTGTCATGCTTGAGCCCATTGTTGCGGCCAGTGGCAATCCACCTTGTTGAGCATCTTCCTCTTTTCTGCTGACTCTGTACTTTACCAAGCATAATGTTCTTCTCCTTGTCTTGTGGTTTCAAACTGCCAACTTTTAGTTTAGCTGCTGAGGACTTAATCATTTGTGCCGCCAGGACTCCTTGGGAATGATATAATACACAGAAATTCTAGGATGGAAAAGTAAGGCTGATTTTACATGGATTTTTTTACACATTATAATATTTTACAAGTCAGGTCAAATTCTCTCCAGAGAGAAGCTGGCAAGTGTGATGGGAAGAATACGGCATTTGAAGTTGGGGAACATACTATATTCAAGTTCTTGCCTATGACTTTCTACCTGAGTGACCTTGAACAATTCTCTTTATTTAAATCAGACTACTTAACTCTTCTGTAAAACAAGGAAAATGGTAATAATACCTACTTCATAGGGTTATTATAAAAATAAAAAGGAAGAATGTATGAAAAGTGCCTTCTATTTATTCAAGAAACATTTACTGAGAATACATTATGTACCAGTTACCAAGGCTGTGCAGACGAATAAATAAAGCAGTAATTTAAAAAATGTAAAGCAGTATGCACCTCATATAGCTTTATTCACATAAGGTGTTAACACGTCCCTAACTAGTACATATTTTAGTCCTGATATTTAACTCTAGGGTTTCAAAATCGTCTTAATATACAGTATACTGAGCAGATCAGATGTAACTGGGTTTGCAAAGGAAAATCAGTATATAATTTCTACCACTGTTTTTTTTTCTCTTCGAAGCCCCGGTAGTGCAGTGGTTAAGAGCTCGGCTGCTAACTAAGAGATCGGCATTCTGAATCCACCAGCCACTCACTGGAAACCCTATGGGACAGTTCTACTCTGTCCTGTAGAGTCACTAGGAGTGGGAATCGACTTATTAGCAACAGGCTTTTTTTTTTTTTTTTTCTCTTGATTAACTTTTAGCATACAAAATTCCTTCTTGGTCTTGCTTTCAGTAAAATGCAGCTGTTCGGCTTCACCAAATTATATGGAGTTGCAATGATTCTTTAGTGTTTGCTTATTCTGGGATTAAACTGCACAATGACAGGAAGACAACACATTATCATTGTTTGGATGCTAGAGAACAATTAGATGTTTGTATATCAGCAGAGAAAACATCTCCAGAGCCTATGACAAGTGAGTGAATCAAGCAATTTAGAAGTCTTATCTCATAAAGCCATCATGGGACACTGCTTGTAAGACCATCTTGGTATTTCTAGCTATTGCTGTTCTGAAATGGCCAAGAAATTGCTTCTAAAAAACACGTATCCAGTGAGCCCCAAGTAAGAATTATTATCTTTTTTCAGTAATAATTTTCATATAGTAATTGGAGATGTCAAACTCACGCCGTGTGGCCATTTTCAAATTCAGCAGTCTCTGTATGTTGCATCTGTGGAATTGTATTACCTAGCTTTGCTTTAAAGTGAAGTACTGTGCTGAGGGTATTGCCTTAAGTGGCACAGAATCCCTGAGCAGGTTCCAGAATTTGAGGAGCAGGAGAGGGTGTAATACTCATACTTGCTGAAGGAAATGATTTAGCCTGGTAGTTTAAAAGCACAAATATTTATTTAGACACAGATAGATTTAAAACTCAGCCACTTATATGCCATGTAAGCTTTACCAGTTTATTTAATTTTCTAAGCCTTATTTCCTTAATTATATAATTCAAAGTACCTTAAGTGACTCCTATGAGTATTTAAAAGCCTACCCCAGATGAAAACCGAACTCACCGCCATCGAGTCTATTCCGACTCATAGCAATCCTATAGAACAGAGTAGAACTGCCCCATAGAGTTTCCAAGGAGCATCTGGTAGATTTGAACTGCCAACCTTTTGGTTAGCAGCTGAGGCTCTTAACCACACCACCAGGGTTTCCTAAAAACCTAAGGTACCTGATATTTAGTAATTCCTCAATACATATAAGTTGTTATTGTTCACAATGATCAAAATTAAAAGCACCTTCGCATTGTGACGCTAAAGGAGAATATAGTTATCAGGCATGAAAACACTCAGGAATGTGCATAAACCCACAAATACAAGACAAAAAAGAAGCTACCTGCAGTGAAACAGGTTTGTCTTTATATGTGGCCTTTCTGACTCTGGGTTTGTAGTTCTGCCAAGATGATTTGCTAGACCCCAGTCTTGCAGAGGGATTGGGCAGTTTACTACGCAAATAAGTTATGTAAAACCCTGGAAAAGATTGGACAGTTTACTCTGCAAATAAGGTGAGTAAAACCCTCGTAGGGATTGGTCAATTATTATGCAGACTAGATGACTGTGGCCTGCTAAAGGAATTGGTCAGTTTTGCCATCCTGCTAGGCTTATAAGGACTAATCCCACAGAGATTGGGAGGACCTCACTACTATCAAGAAGAAGAACCCAGAACTGAATGTGTCCCTTGGTCCCAGGGTCCCTGTGCTGAGAACCTCCTACACCCAGGAGACAGAGAGAGCCGTAATACTGGTGACAGAGTGAGAGAGCACAAGACAGTGCAAGGCACTGGCAAGAACCAGGAGGCCAGCAAGAGACAGCTGCAGTGGGCTTGCTAACCTGTGAATCAAGACGGCTGAGCACCTTCGGGCAGGAGGCTTGCTAGTGGAGTGGGGTGCCACTGAGCACTTGACAGTGGAGCCAAAAGAGTTGTAACACTTGCCCAAGTTCAGCCCAGCAGCAGAAGCCAGGCCCAGTGGGGGCCGGAGGCAGCAGGCTTGAGCCAAGGGCCTGCCTTTTCGTACAAATGTAAAGGAGCTGACAGCTGTCTTGGTTGGAAGCTGTCCTGGTTGATGAACTGTATCCTGTGTCCTGAGTTATTCCTGTTACTTTCAAGTTGACCCTGATCCTGAGTTGTAGCCTGTTACTTCCCTAATAAGCCACATAATAGTGAGTACAGTCTCTGAGTTCCCTGTGGCCATTCCAACCCAGCAGAGAAGTAGAGAGTGCTGTGGGGAGGATGGCTGGTGTCAGAAATGGTGAAAAAGTTGGAGAGTGGAGGTTGTGCCTTACCTCCACCTCAGAGGAATTAGTTTTCAGCTGATCTTGATTCTCACCCATCCTCCTGAACGTAGGTGAGGCTTGACACTAGTAGATTACAGGGGCTATAACATCTTGGCAGAGTACAGCGTCAGCGGAAAACAGGAAGACCCTCAATGAGGTGGACTGACACATTGGCTGCAACAATGAGCTCAAGCATAACAACAATAGTGAGCATGGTGCAGGACCGGGCAGTGTTTCGTTCTGTTGTGCATAGAGTCGCTATGAGTCAGAACAGACTCGACGGCACCTAACAACAACAACAACAATTACAGCTTAAGCTGGCACGATAAAATATGCCCGAGAAGCAGGGAGCCAGTGACTTTTAGACTGTCCCAACATCCATAAAAGTAATATAAAAAGATAGGTGCTAATAACAAGTACTATATATTACTGTGTTGCTGTATGTGAGGTGCTGTACTAAATGACATCCTCATAATGCTAATATTTTATAAGAACCCTGTCATACTGATCTTAGTGTTCCTATTTTAAAGAACAAAAAAGTAAGGTTCTGAAGGATATTATAATTTGTCTAAGATCATATGGTTAATTAATGGTGGAAAAACCAGATTGCACTAGCCTGGAAAGGTAATTGGCTGAGAGGCAGGGCATGTGAATCCTATTTCTGACCTTGAGACTTAGTGAGACCTCAAGGACATCATTTTATTTTTCAATAATGCAGCAGCGTGATGTGAAGGAAGAGCACAGGAAACTGACGGCCCTTGGTCTTGCATTTTGACTTCGTGTTATAAAGTGTGTCTTTTATATCATTCGACTAAACTATTTTACCCTCGGTATCCTCAGTTGTAAAATATGGGAAAAATATTTTCCCTTCTCTATCTACAGCGCTGAGCAGCAATAAGACTAATGAAATCATCAATCAATACTACATAAATTCAAAGAATATGCAAATGTGACATTAGTTTTACCATCTCCCTGGAGCTACATTTGAATTGAATGGGTTAATATGTATGAAAATGCTATCCAATTATAATGAACCATCAAGATTCATTAATGACAAGTATAATATTTCCAGGGCGGGTATTTATGTGTTCAAACGTTTATAGGGAAAGGTTATTATGTTTTCCTTTCTCATTATTAATATGACCTAAGATCTTTAAAAAAATTAAAGGTAGTTGTATGTATTAAAAACATGTATTAGACACCTTATATTTTTAACATAAAGAAAAGAAAGCTCAATAGGAGCAGCTGACTTGTCCAAGGCCATACAGTTAGTTAGTTCTGATACTGGGGCAAGAATTCAGGGTTTGTACTTCACATATGTTATGGATTGAACTGTGTTCCCCAAAATATGTGTTCAAATCCTAACCTCTATACCTGTGGATGTAATCTAACATACTGTAATCACTCTCCATGATGCAATGGAATGTAATGCAGCCAATGCATTAGTTGAGATTACACCACCGTAGGGTGGATCCTAAACCTGGTCACTTCTGAGTTATATAAAGAGCAGACTACACCTACTACTCACTTATTGACTGTGTCATTATCTGAGATTTCTCAATGAGGACAATAGTAAAAAATCTACTTTCTGACTATTTTACACATTAAGGAAGCAGTGAGTGTAGTGGCAATGGCTGGAGGAGGGTCTTCAAGTAGCCTACAGGAAGATGGGCCGCACTGCCCACACTGTCCCATGCCCTTGGCTCCCTCCCAACTGTGGGGGCACTATGAGGGGCCGGCCTCCATCATGGCCATAGCCTTTTGGGGAACACGCATGCAGGACAGGACTAGCTGGGTTTCCAGCTCCGACATGGCCTGAGGCCCTCCATCTCAAAATTGCTGTGGGGTGGAAAGGGAGGAAAAAGACATTGAAGGGAATGTTTGGAAGAAATGCATGCAAGTTTAATGACGTCCCAAAGTGATGCCCAAAGTGAGCTGAATTGGGCCTGAACCCTCCACTTTGGTGAGGTCAGGTATGTGGCCAGGCCCCCAGTGCCCTCGCAGGAAGCCCTGAGCCTTGGTGATTAGCTAGGCCTGGAGGGCAGAGCAGGCTCCAGGATCTTGAACTCAGGGTTTGTAGCAATAGAGTTGTCATGGATTGAGTTATGTCCCCCCCAAAAATGTGTATTTCAACTTAGCTGGGCCATGATTCTCAGTGTTTATATGTGATCACTCCCATGATAGAATCTGCTGTGAGTAGCCAATCAGTTGAAAGGGAGTTTCCTCATAGGGGTGGCATGCATCTGAATCTAAGCAGACCTTCTGGCTTTTTGTGGCTGCCTCCTGTTCGTCTGACCTCTGATTCTGGGGACCTCATGTCACCGAGAAAGCAGTGCCAGGAGCAGAGTGTGACCTTTGGACCTGAGGTTCCTGTGATGAGATTCTCTCAGGCCAAGGGAAGACTGAGGGATCACAAAGCTCTTCCTCCAGAGCCTAAAGAGAGAGAATGCTTTCCCCTGGAGCCACCACTCTGATTTCAGACTTCTAGCCTACTGGACTATGAGAGAATAAACTTCTCTTTGTTAAAGCCATCCACTTGTGGTATTTCTGTTATAGCAGCACTAGGTGACTAAGACAGGGGTGGAGCCCTGGAAGCAGCTCCGCAAAGAAAGCTCTGACTCAGCACAGGAGGAAGGTGAAGTGGTTAAGCTGTGGGCTTTCCAGTCACATAGCCCGGCTTTATCCAGCTTTGTTTCCTGTAAGTCTCTTTCACCACAGAGGAATAATCCATACCTGACTTGTCATGGTGCTCATCATGTCAGTAAATCTTAGTTGTTATTGTTTCTATGATCATATTTCCTAAATTATATCTACCTGCCTATCTATCTATGGACAAATAGATGGTCAGAAAACAGAAAAAAAAAATCCTACAGTTTTCTATAACGCTGGTTTTGCATAACAACCTGATCTTTGGATTATAACCATGTTGATAAGTGAGGAGTGGGTGTAGTCACAGACACGCAGGCACACACACACATGCAAGGTGGAAGACAGACACCATGTGAGGCTTGTCTACAAGCCATGGAACCAAAGAACACACAGGGCTATTGATGAAGAAGGAATCAACATGGCTGAGACCCTGATTTGGACTTTTAGCCTCAAGAACTGTGACAAAATATATCTGTGCTCTTTAAAGCCACCTACTTGTGGTATTTCTGTTAGAGGAGCACTCGGTAACTAAGGCAACAATCTTATGTATTTTCCCTGCATCATGCTGCCTTCTTATAAAAAAAAAGTGCAGAATTTTGCATTTAATAGAAGGATGGTGCAAAAATCAATTTAGTTCCTTTTTTGAGTATTCGCATTTTAAAAGTCATCTCTTAGTCAAAAACTTTACAGAAGACATTTTAAGCCATTTTTCCCAGTTCTCTGATGACTTACATGGACAGTGTTCTTTGCTTTTTTGATAGGCTTATTTCTGCTTCTCAATATTCCCCAACGAAGCCCTGAGGTAGATCCCATTCTCAACCACTTTGTTTGATCTCCCCAACATTCTCTGGATCCCAGGGACCTTCCTGATCCTCCAGCTAGTTAGCAAGTTCTTGTTCTTGTCATTCTGCTATGCCGTTCCTGAGATACTAGATCGGGCTCTGTGTTCAAGAGGCAGGAAGATAACAACAACAGGGATTTCTCCACACTTGTTGGATCACAGTTCCTCTGGTCAGAGAGAATGACTCCTGTCTCTCAGTCTGTCTTAGTCTGGAAGCTCTGCTGAAATCTATCCACCGTGGGTGACGCTGCTGGTATTCGAAATACCAGTGGCATAGTTTCCAGCATCACAGCAACATGCAAGCTACCACAGTACAATAAACTGACAGATGAGTCGTGGCTCTGTCTCATAATGGTTCCCTTCCCCATTCTTTGGACTTCAAATAAGCGGTTCTCTCAGGAGTCTTTCTATCTTCAGGTGGTGCACAGTGCCAGGATTTATGGTGCTTTTAAATACAGACTAGAAAAAAAAGGATAAAAAAAAAATCCACCATCAGGTAATTTATGCTGTTGATGATTCCCTCATATGCATATATTTTGTACAGATATCTTGTAAACTTGGTACTGTAGGAAGCATTGCAGATTTATATAAATGGTGACACAATTATCAGAAAGACTGAGAATAAGAAAACTCTGAACTGTGATGACTCGCTAAACTACGAGTTTCCCTGTAGAGACCTAAGTGGTTAGTGTTTGTTTCGTAGGGGACATTCTTCTGTCCAAGTTCAGCACGTCTTATTCCTATAGAACTTGGACATCTCCTGGGTTTATTTTCCTCTCTTCTAGAATGTTACCCACCACATTTACAAGCATTGGTTCAATTTGCAATCTACTGCAAGAAATTTACTACATTTTAATGTTAAAAAAGAGCCCTGAAATAGCATAAAGATTTTAGAAGCATAATTTCAAATCAAAAACTGTGGATAAACAGGCCATTGTTATCTAAATAGATCATAATTATTTTCGTTCTCAAGTGTAATGTGGAGAATGAGCGTTGTTATCTTTAATTGAATGGAAGACTCATGAAAAGAGATTTCAAAATATAGTGTCAGCTATGTCAGTAAAAATTAATAAAGCCTTATAAGAGTCATAAATACATAGTAAAATAAGGCTGTTTTGAAGACATTGAGAAATTATTATAAGATTACCAGGTTGTAATTTTTTTTTTTTAAATAAATACTGGCTAATCAAATTTGTAATTGAAAATGTTTTATTATTTTGTTTTCTCCTTCAGTAAATACATAAGGGAAACTATTTATATCCAATTGAAAACACTTCTCATTTGACATCCATAAATTTGTAACTTGCACCAAAAGGCAAACATTTGATATCTACATCTCAAAAATAATGAATGTTACTTATCTTATTCAGCTAACTGGTGGGTCAAACATTCTGACCAGTGCCTTGTAAAATATAGGTCTGGATTTATGATAAATGGGCATACTCAGAGAAAAAAGCTATTCCTAAACTTTGAACATTTACTAATCTTTGCCCAATTTACACTTTTTGTGCCTGGACTCTGAAAAATTAAGGTATTTTATATATTCCATAAATACAGTAATTAGAGATAATGGATAGTTTGATAAACAGAAAGAAGGATGATAGCTAGTTAGTTAAATAGGTAATAGATAAATGTCTATAAGTCAAAATATTTTAAGACGTTATTTTGCTTCCCCATGATCAAGAACCAAAACAAAACCCACTGCCGTCGAGTAGATTCCAACTCATAGCAGCCCTACAGGACAAAGTAGAACTGCCCCATAGAGTTTCCAAGGAGCACCTGGTGGATTCAAACTGCCGACCCTTTGGTTAGCAGCCGTAGCACTTAACCACTACACCACCAGGGTTTTCATGATACAGGCCTTGATTTTACTGGCACTTCTAGGCATGACTTGGAGAACTAGTGGAAGATGATTTCCGTATGACTGGGGACTGAAATGGGAACTATTCATGAAAGAGAACCAAAAGTATCAGACAAAGGGAAAAGAAAAAGTGTTAGCAAATTCAAGATCTATGTAATAATAAAAATAATACTTGTTACCATGAATATAGTATTTTCTATAAATAAGGTTGAGCTTATCTCAACAGTCTGCTTAATTACATTATGAAAGATGTTATTAACTGTTTGCATTTTATAGATGCATTAAAGAAGAAAGAAAAAAAAAAAACACATAAATGCCAAGATTCTGAAGCATGTTGTATTGAGTTCAAGTCCTGGGAGGCTTTCTGCTGAGTTACATGATGCCTCTCAAAGTTGAAGCAAAATTCAGAAAAGAGCCAAATTCTAGAGAGTTGAAACGGAAAAAAACAAACTCACTGCATTGAGTCAATTCTGACTCACAGTGACCCTATAGACAGAGTAGAACTACCACATAGGGCTTCCAAGGCTGTTAATCTCTATGGAAGCAGACCACCACATCTTTTCTGTGCAGAGTAGCTGGTGGGTTCAAACTGCCAACATTTAGGTTAGCAGCTGAGCATTTTAGCCACTGCACCACCAGGGCTCCTTAGCAGAAAAGTTGAGGACAAAAATTAGTGTAAAAAACACGAAGAATTTAGACACAGTGAAAGCAAGTTGGGATTGTAAAAAGCAGGGATGTTGTTGTGTGCCCTTTAGTACATTCCGACTCATGGAAACCCTATTGGACAGAGTTGAATTGCTCCATCGGGTTTTCAAGGCTGTAATCTTTACAGAAGCAGACTGCCACATCTTCCACATCTTTCTCCCGTGGAGTGGCTGGTGGATTCCAACTGCCAACCTTTCAGTTTGCAGCCCAGGGTTTAACTGCTGCACCACCGGGGCTCCTCTCAAAGCAACAAAACCTTGTTATAGATGATTCTTTATGTAGCTGAGCAGCAGGAAGAAAAGATTGCATTCACATCTGCATTTCCACCAAAAATATTGCAGATGCAACTCTCTTCATTATATGATGGAGGAGATATAAAGTTATTGATGATATATTTTGAATAAAAGTAGCTACTATAGGCAACAGTCTTTTCCTAAAACAAGAATCATAAAAGAACAAACTGGTTGACATTGATGCCATTCCCACTCATGGCAACCACATGTGTTTCAGAGTATAGCTGCACTCCATCAGAATTTAATGGCTATGATCTTTCAGAAGTAGACTACCAAGCCTTTCTTCCAAGGTACCTATGGGTAGATTCGATCCACCAACCTATAAGCCAGCACTTAACCATTTGTACCACCAAGGACGTGTTTCCTAAAATGTAGTTAAATTAGGAGGCGGAGTCAAGATGGCGGAATAGACACACGCTTCTGGCAAGCCCTCTTTACAACAAAGATCCACAAAAACAAGTGAAACTAGTATATTTATGACAAACTAGGAACCCTCAGCATCAAAGGCAAGCTTAGAAAATGAACTGAGGAGCAGGGGGAGGAAGAGATGCTTCAGAAGTGGAGAGAAGTTACCGGACCTGAATCGCGGGGAGCCCTCAGGCACCACTGGAGCGGTGACAGCAGGCTGGTATAGCATTTCGCTGCAGTTTCCTCAGGGAGAAGCAGCCAGCCACACAGCAGACTCACTCTTCTGGAACGGAGAAGAATGCCGCTCTCAGCAAAAGCTAAGTACTTGCATATATTTACCGTCCCCCTGCTGCTGACCCAAGCCGGCTTCACCAGCTGACTTCCATGGGTCTGAGATAGGCCTTGTTGAGCACCTAGAGCCAACCTCCTGGCTTTAGAAAGGCTTTAGAGAAGGAATAAATCTGCAATTGGGGGAAAAGATAATTTGCCAGCTCCACTAACCGGGGGAGCTCAAGACAGAAGAAGCTCCTGTCCAGGCATAAACGGTCCATGAACATTGGGCACCTCTGCCCTATGCATGGACCTGTGTGGGCTTATTTCAGGAGAATAGGCCCTTGTTGACAGACTCCAACCATTTCAGTTGTGTGGCGGAGGGGTGGGTGTTTGATGTTTGACATTGTTTTGCCTATTAAACAGGGTCCTCACCTACTCCCATCAGGGGCCTAAGGACTGGTAGCTCCACTCAGGTAACTGAGCCACCCATGACAGGTGTCCAAGAATAACTGGTACCTCCCAGTCCTTACGACCGAAAACATTGGGTGCCTATGGTCCGTCTGCAGAACCCACCCACTTGTACGTTCTAGGGAACAGGGACACACTCTCCTCAGAGACACATGGGGGATGATGCTCAACCCCCTGCCTTGTTCAGAGTGTTACCTCCTCCTGCAACCAGATACCGGTACCTACAGCAATCACCCCTGTCCCTATAAGACTGTAGGACAGAGCCTGTACCACACACTAGATGATCAGCTACCTGGACACCTAAGCTGAATTCATGCAAGAAAAGTGAATGGGATCCTAGACTGATATACCTGATAACAGCTCTAGCAATCTGGGGACAGGACGACAGAGCTCCAAAGGTGAAAATAATCAAGCTAGCTCACTCAAGCAACCCGTTTGGACATATGAAAACAAAACAAAGCAAGAAGCTATGACACAGTAAGCAAACATAAAATAAACTAATACAATAAATTATAGATGGTTCACAGACAACAGTCAGTATCAAGTCACTTAAAGTTTTAGACCATGATTGCCACAATGAGCTCTCAAAAAAAAGAATCAAGGGATCTTCTAGATGAAAGTGCATTCCTGGAATTATCAGAGGCAGAGTACAAAAGATTAATATACAGAACCCTTCGAGACACAGGAAGGAAATGAGGCAATATGCAGAACAAGCCAAGGAACACACAGAAAAAGCAATTGAAGGAATTAAAAAGATTATCCAGGAACATAATGAAAAATTTAATAAGCTGGAAAAATCCATAGACAGACAGCAATCAGAAATTCAGAAGATTAACAATAAAATTACAGAAGTAGACAACTCAATGGAAAGTCAAAGAAGCAGATTTGAGCAACTGGAAAGCAGAATTTCTGAACTTGAAGAAAAGCACTTGGCACTAATATATTTGAAGAAAACCCAGATAAAAGAATTTAAAAAATGAGGAAAACTTAAGAATCATGTGGGACTGTATCAAGACAAATAACCTACAAGTGATTGGAGTACCAGAACAGGGAGGGATAACAGAAAATACAGAGATAATTGTTGAAGAGTTGGTGGCAGAAAAATTCCCTGATATCATGAAAAATGAGAAGATATCTATCCAAGATCCTCACCAAACTCCACATAAGGTGAATGTTAAAAGAAAGTCACCAAGACATATTATAATCAAACTTCCCAAAATCAAAGATAAAGAGAGAACTTGAAGAGCAGCTAGGAATAAATTAAAAGTCTCCTACAAAGGAGAGTCAATAAGAATAAGCTCAGACTACTTGGCAGAAAGCACACAGGCAAGAAGGCAAAGGGATGAATTATATAAAAAACTGAAGGAAAAAAATTGCCAGCCAAGAATCGTATATCCAGCAAAACTGTCTTTCAAATATGAAGGTGAAATTAGGACATTCCCAGATAAAAAGAAGTTTAGGGCCTTCGTAAAAACCAAACCAAAACTACAAGAAATACTAAAGGGAGTTCTTTGGTTAGAAAATCAATAATATCAGGTATGAACCCAAGACTAGAACACTGGGCAGAGCAATCAGAAGTCAACCCAGATAGGGAAATCCAAAAAAAAAATCAAGATTTTAAAAAAAAAAACACTCGAAACAGGGTAACAACAATGTTATTATGTAAAAGAAGACAACATTAAAACCATCAAGAGGGACTCAGAAATGTAGTCATAGATCTTCCATACAGAGAGGAAGATAATGCAATACAAAGAAATAAAAGTTAGGTTTAAATTTAGAAAAAAAAATAGGGGTAAATAATAAGGTAACCACAAAGGAGACAAACTATCCTACACATCAAAATAAAATACAAGAAAAAATAGAGACACAGAAGAAACAAAATCAACAACAATGAATATGAGGAAAAGACAATACATAAAGATAATCTACGCAGCACATAAAATTAAGTGGGAAAAAGAAATTGTCAACAACACACAAAAAGAGACATCAAAATGATAGCACTAAATTCATAAAAGAAAAAAAATTCATACCTATCCATAATTATGCTGAATGAAAATGGACTAAATACACCAATAAAGAAACAGAAAGTGGCGGAATGGATTAAAAAACACAATCTGTCTCTATGCTGCCTAAGAGAGACATATCTTAGACTTAGAGACACAAACAAACTAAAACTCAAAGGATGGAAAAATATATCAAGCAAACAATCAAAAAAGAACTGTAGTGGCAATATTAATTTCCAATAAAATGACTTTAAAGTTAAGTGCATCATAAAGGGTAAGGAAGGACACTATATAATGATTAAAGGGAAAATATACCAAGAAGATATGACCATATTAAATATTTATGAACCCAATGACAAGGCTGCAAAATACATAAAACAAACTCTATCAGCATTGAAAAGAGAGACAGCTCCACGAAAATAGTAGGAGACTTCAATACACCACTTTCGTTGAAGGACGGGACATGCAGAAAGAAGCTCAATAAAGACACAGAAGATCTCAATGCCACAATAAACTGACTTGACCTCACAGACATATACAGAACACTCCACCCAACAGCAACCAAGTATACTTTCTTTTCTAGTGCACATAGAATATTCTCTAGAAGAAACCACATATTAAGTCATAAAGCAAGGCTTAGCAAAATCCAAAATGTTGAAATACGACAAAGCATCTTCTCTGACCATAAGGCCACAAAAGTGGAAATCAATAAAAGAAGAAGCAGGGAAAAGAAATCAAACACTTGGAAACTGAATAATACCCTGCTCAAAAAAGACTGGATTATAGAAGATATTTAGGATGGAATAAAAAAATCATAGAATCAAATGAGAATGAAAATACTTCCTATCAGAACCTTTGGGACACAGCGAAAGCAGTGCTCAGAGGTCAATTTGTATCAATAAATGCACACATACAAAAAAAAGGGCCAAAATCAAAGAAGCATCCCTACAACTTGAACAAAGAGAAAGAGAGCAACAAAAGAAACCCTCAGAAGAAACTTTTTTTTTTTTTTTTTAAAAAATAACAAAAATTAGAGCAGAACTAAATGAAATAGAAAACAGGAAAACAATTGAAAGAATTAACAAGACCAAAAGCTGGTTCTTTGAAAAAGCAACAAAATTGATTAACCATTGGCCAAACTGACAAAAGAAAAACAGGAGAGGAAGTGAATAACCTGAATAAGAAATGAGATGGATGATATTACAACCGGCCCAACTGAAATTAAAGAATCATATCAGATTACTACGAAAAATTGTACGTTAACAAATTCAAAAACCTAGAAGAAATGGACAAATTTGTAGAAACACACTACCTTCCAAAACTAACACAAACAGAGGTAGAACAACTACATAGACCCATAACAAAAGAAGAGATTGAAGAGGTAATCAAAAAACTCCCAACAAAATACACCCCTGGCCCAAACGGCTTCACAGCAGAGGTCTACCAAACCTTCAGAGAAGAGTTAAAACCACTACTACTAAAGTTCTTTCAGAGCATAGAAAAGGAGTGAATACTACCAAACTCATTCTAGGAAGCCAGCATAACCTTGAAACCAAAAGACACCACAAAAAAAGAAAATTACAGACCTATATCCCTCAAGAACTTAGATGCAAAAATCCTCAATGAAATTCTAGCCAATAGAATTCAACAACATATCAAAAAATAATTCACCATGACCATGTGGGATTCATACCAGGTATGCAGGGATGGTTCAACATTAGAAAAACAATTCATGGAATCCATCATATAAATAAAACAAAAGATAAGAACTACATGATTTTATCAATTGATGCAGAAAAGGCATTTGACAAAGTTCAACACCCATTCATGATAAAAACTCTCAGGAAAAGAGGAATAGAAGGAAAATTCCTCAACATAATAAAGGACATTTATACAAAGCCATTGTCATCCTAAATGGAGAGAGCCTGAAAGCATTCCCTTGCAATCAGGAACCAGACAAGGATTCCCTTTATCACCATTCTTATTCAACATTGTGCAGAGGTCCTTGCCAGAGCAATTAGGCTAGATAAAGAAATAAAGGGCATCCAGACTGGCAAGGAAGAAGAAAAATTATCTCTATTTCCAGATGACATGATCTTATACACAGAAAACCCTAAAGAATCCTCCAGAAAACTACTGAAACTAATAGAAGAGTTCATCAGAGTATTAGGATACAAGATAAACACAAAAAACTGTTGGATTCCTCCACACCAACAAAAAGAACATTGAAGAGGAAATCAAATCATTACTATTTACAGTAGCCCCCAAGAAGATAAAATATTTAGGAATAAATCTTACCAGAGATGTAAAAGACTTATACAAAGAAAACTGCAAAACACTTCTGCAAGAAACCAAAAGAGACCTACATAAGTGGAAAGACATACCTTGTCCATGGATAGGAAGACTCAACATTGTAAAAATGTCTATTCTACCAAAACTGATTTATAGATTTAATGTAATTCCAATCCAAATTCCAATGACACTTTTTAACGAGATGGAGAAACAAATCACTAGATTCATATGGAAGGGAAAGACTTCCTGGATAAATAAGGCACTACTGAAAAAGAACAACAAAGTGAAAGGCCTTACTCTACCTGATTTTAGAACCTATTATACCACCACAATAGTTAAGACAGCCTGGTACTGGTACAACAACAGAAACATAGAATAAAGGAACAGAATTGAGAATCCAGACATACATCCATTCACATATGAGCACTTGATATTTGACAAAGTCCCCAAAGCAGTTAAATGGGGAGAAGACAGTCTTTTTAACAAATGGTGCTGGCATAACTGGATAGCCATCTGCAAAAAAATGAAACAAGACCCATACCTCACTCCATCCACAAAAACGAGCTCAAAACGGACCAAAGATATAAAATATAAAATATAAAGGGATAAAGATCACAGAAGAAAAAATAGGGACAACGTTAGGAGCTCTAAAACATGGTATGAACAGTATACAAAACATTATTAAGAATGCAGAAGAAAAACTAGATAACTGGGAGCTCCTAAAAATCAAACACCTATGCTCATCCAAAGACTTCACCAAAAGAGTAAAAAGACTACCTACAGACTGGGAAAAAGTTTTTAGCTGTGACATTTCCGATCAATGCGTGATCTCTAAAATCTACATGATACTGCAAAAACTGAACTACAAAAAGACAAATAACCGAGTTAAAAATGGGCAAAAGGTATGAACAGACACTTCACTAAAGAAGACATTCAGGTAGCTAACAGATACATAAGGAAATGCTCACGATCATTAGCCAATAGAGAAATACAAATCAAACATGCAAAGAGATTTCATCTTATTCCAACAAGGCTGGTATTAATCCAAAAAACACAAAATAATAAATGTTGGCGAGGCTATGGAGGGATTGGAACACTTATACAATGCTGGTGGGAATGTCAAATGGTACAACCACTTTGGAAATCCATTTGGTGCTTCCTTAAAAAGCTAGAAATAGAACTACCATACGATCCAGCAATCCCACTCCTTGGAATATATCCTAGAGAAATAAGAGCCTTTACACAAGCAGGTATATGCACACCCATGTTCATTGCAGCACTGTTTACAATAGCAAAAAGATGGAAGCAACCAAGGTGCCCATCAAGGGATGAATGGATAAATAAATTATGGTATATTAACACAATGGAATACTAAACATCAATAAAGAACAGTGATGAATCTGTGAAACATTTCATAACATGGAGGAACCTGGAAGGCATTACACTGAGTGAAAGTAGTCAGTTGCAAAAGGACAATTATTGTATAAGACCATTATTATAAAAACTCAAGAAATAGTTTAAACAGAGAAGAAAATATTCTTTGATGGTTACAAGAGGGAGGAGGGAGGGGAGGTGGGAGAGGGGCATTCACTAATCAGATAGTATATAAGAACTACTTTAGGTGACGGGAAGGACAACACGCAATACAGGTGGGCTCAGCACAAGTGGACTAAACCAAAAGCAAAGTAGTTTCCTGATTAAAGTTAATGGTTTGAAGGCCAGCGTAGCAGGGGAGGGGGTTTGGGGGCCATGGCTTCAGGGAGCATCTAAGTCAATTGGTATAATAAAATCTATTAAGAAAACATTCTACATCTAACTTTGGAAAGTAGCGTCTGGGTCTTAAACGTTAGCAAGCGGCCATTTAAGATGCATGAATTGGTCTCAACCCACCTGGATCAAAGGAGAATGAAGAACACCAAGGACACAAGGTAATTAAGAGCCCAAAATACAGAAAGGGCCACAAAAAACCAGAGACTACATCATCCTGAGACCAGAAGAACTAGATGGTGCCCAGCTACAACTGATGACTGCCCTGACAGGGAACACAACAGAGAACTCCTGAGGGAGCAAGAGAGCTGTGGGATGCAGGCCCCAAATTTTAGTAAATAGACCAGACTTAAGCATCTGACTGAGACTAGAAGGACCCCAGTGGTCATAGCCCCCAGACCTTCTGTTGGCCCAGGACAGGAACCATTCCCAAAGCCAACTCTTCAGACAGGGATTGGACTGGACAATGGGTTGGAGAGGGATGCTGGTGAGGAGTGAGCTTCTTGGATCAGGTCGACACTGGAGACTAGTTGGCATCTCCAGCCTGAAGGGGAGATGAGAGGGTAGGGAGGGTTAGAAACTGGTGAAATGGACATGCAAAGAGAGAGTGGAGGGAGGGAGTGGGCTGTCTCATTAGTGGGAGAGCAACTGGGGGTATGTAGCAAGGTGTATATAAGTTTTTGTGTGAGAGACTGGCTTGATTTGTAAACTTTCACTTAAAGCACAATAAAAATTAAAATTAAAAAAGTTCAATTAATCTCATCTCTCTGTATTGCTATTATTCTTTTCTTTCTCTTTCTCAAATACTTTGATAGTCATTTCTAAACTGGATTCTCAGTAATCTTTCTGCCTAGCATTTAAAATTCTCAGTTTTCTCTAACCTTTATTTTTATGTCTTGGTTTTTGAATCAGCTTTCTAACTTTCCATTTAATTTATGAACTCAAAAACTTAAAAGAGTTATATAAAGTTAGTTGTAATTATTGCAAACATTTTCTCTTTGTCTGTAACTTGTCTTTTTTTCTCTGTTCATATAAATACTTAAAATTTTTTAGCATTGATATCTACCAATATTTTCTTTAGGATGTATGTCTTTTGTGTATTGTTTAATAAATCCTTCCCTATGCTGGAAAAAAAAAAAAAAAACTGAAAATAGTTCCCCAGGCTCTTCCTGTTTGCATTAATTTATAAGGCTCCGTGAGAAACCAGTGCTTCAAACTATCTTACTTAGCTTCTTACTTTTGTCTGTTAACAACTCATCACAACACCTAGCAAAAGTTTCTAGCAGGGTTTCTAATTTCCAAGAAGTACCATCCAGTGTGTTCTGATCCTTTAGGAATTCTTCATGATTCTCAGTTTTGCTGAAGGAAAACTGGTCCTTGAATTTGACTTCTAAACGTGTTTATGGTAATTTTCAGACCTGGTGACATCTGACATACAGTGCCTTGTGCTATTTCACCTATCCTTGGATTGTTTATATTTCTTTGTTCATATCAATTTAATTTAACTTGCTTTAAATACTGCTTAATAATATGGAATATATTTTGGGAACACTTCATTTTTAAGTCAAATTTTAACATTCTCATTAATTGAGTACTATATAGAAAACACAATAAAAAGCCCCACTCGAATCCTTTGTGGGTTTCCCCACCTTTCTTGCACACATTGGCCTTTCCCTTGTCTTAATCACCACAGATGGAATTGACATCAAATCATATTCTTGAAGATATTTTCTATTTTTAATGGTTCAAAATTACAGCTACAACTATGCTAGGGGAGATGGTGTTGATAAAATTAACACCTTATGCTTTTATCAAAAACCTAAAATGTACGATTTGGTTACTTAGTACCATAACCCATAAAAAAAAAAACAAACCCCTTGCCATCAAGTCAATTTCAACCCGTAGAAACCGTATAAGACAGAGTAGGACTGTTTCCAAGCAGTGTCTGGTGGATTTGATCTGCTGACCTTTTGGTGGGCAGCCAAACTCTTAATCATTGAGCCACCGTAAGTGGCGGTCAAATATGAAAGTTGCAAGCTTCCAAGAAGTATAATATGACTGATTTATCTAAAAACAAAATTGAGAACAACAAAGAGCGAAACCATAAAATATATTTCATAGTTAAAATAATAAAATTGTCCCCCAGGTATCTTCTTTTAGAGTTTGTGAACACATTTATCTAAACTAGCATACCCCACAACCCCGGTACACTACCCAAATGGACTAACAGCAAGTAAACTATCTACCTTACCTCATCCCATAGATTTGGCCCTTGTTTTAAAAGCAGCAATAAATCCTCACATTTCCCCACACTGCTCATCACCAGCTTTGCTCAGTCAGCAGTCTGACTATGCCGAATATATTTCCAGAAATAATGCATTCCCAAAGCAATATTCCCAGACATGCTGAATCAGCAGCTGAAGGACAAGCAACACAAAGAGATGTGGTATCTCAGCCAGTTCTCTAGGTAGAGATGAGTATTCAACATGTAGACAAAACACACGTGCCAAGAATCTTTTAACCCAATAAAGGTCACACACAAACAAGTGCCTTCAGCTTTTTACTTGATTAAAGAGAACTTGCTAGATTCTGTTTATGAAAGACAGGCTATAAGATCATGAAATTGTTTTCATAAATTCCCAAATCTGATTTTTACTGTGATTATAAGGTTTGACAAGATGGCCTATGATATTTGGTCTTATTTAAACCGACTCGACTCTGTGATGCCACCATATTGTTAATGATTAATCATGGTGTGCCTTTCTCCGCTAGGTTCCAGTGTGAGAAGTGACGGAAACAGCAGAAACTAGAGCAGAGACTGTGTGCATTCTAAGTATTCCCATTGCCCTTATCTACTGAGTTTTCTTTAACTATATATTTCTCACTTTTTTTTTCACCTGTGATTTCTTAGGGTCATAAAGAAAAATAAATTCTAAAGCAAAACTCTTCTAGTTTATATTTTTAATGGATTCAACCTTGACTTGGACTGCTAATCCTCAAAGAAAAACTTTACGTAATGCTGCAAGGCAGGGATTGCAAACTTCTTTCTCTAAAGGGCCAGATAGATCCCTTTTCAGACTCTCTGCAACTCTGCCTTCGTAGCATGAAAGTAGCCATGGGCAATGCATAAATGTTGAGCATTGCTTCGTTCCAATAAAACTTTCTCACAAAATCAGTCTGTGGGCTGTATTTGGGCTGTGGACTGCAGTTGGCAAACTACTCTCAGGAAAAGTAAAATCAGTTGACATTCATCATGTAGCTACTACACAATAGGTATGGCTTAATATAAAATAATCATGCATATTGAAAAAACAACAATGACAAATTTTCTCATTTCTGAGCACCAGCTCTTTGACTAACTACCATGTTGGTTGGCCTGATACCTAACACGTGACTGAAAATCTTACTGGTTTGAAGGGTAATAAGCATGATTATAAATTAATACCTTATATGATGTGTGGTAGGGGTCAAGGTTGATTTTATTAGCTGGGGACAGTCTTCTGGCAGCACTGCTAGCAGTTGGGAGAGTAAGTTCTTCAGTCCTGAAGAAAGAGCTGGGCAGCATATCACAGTATCCATTACACTAAGAAAATGATCAAACAAGCTTTCCTGAACGGAACCTACAAACAAGAACTCCAAGCAATGAAATGCAAGATAAATGCAATCCAGAAAGTAAAAACTTCTGAGTTGCTAAATTGTACTTAGAAGTTGAGATATGTCTGACTCCTCTTCCCATTTATAACGATAAAAATTTGAACCAATGGCAGTTCCCACTTTGTTTATCCACAGATGCATTACTGATAGTCTTTAAAAGCCCTAACAGTGGATGCTATAAATTCTGTAATATGGAAGGAACATGTGCAGTTGAAGCCATCAAATGTGATTTATAAAATTAGTGTTTGCAAAGCATCCTATTCGAATTTTCTTAATCATTCTGTTGTTTTCTCCCTCTGCATGTTGCAGCCATGATATTTGCTGTGCCATCAGTAAAAGTATAGTAAATGGTTATGAAAATTATGTTTAGTCCAGCTCTTCTACCCAAACTTACCTTTTGCAAAAATAAAATCTGAGCATGAAATGACTGATATGATTCTGATTAAATGGCTGATCAGAGTAATCTCTAGAAATCTAAAGTTTAAGTCTATTGTTTAAGACTAAGACAGCAAACCACAATATCGCATGAAATCTAAAAACAAAATGAGCAAATAAATCCATGAATATGTGATCAATGAAAGAGGACCAAATACTCAAGAATTGCAAAACAGGCTGGGCCAGAGTCATAGCTTCTCCTTCACACATATCTATCTGGTCAGTGTCTCATTCCATTGTACATGGGCTCACTATGAGCTGGGAACTGACTCGATGGCAGCTAACAGCAACAAATTCTGCCTTTGCTTTTCTCACTGGACGGACAGGTGGCATTTGAGTATGGAATTAGTTCTTAACTCAGAAACAATCAAATCTAACTAAAACCAAAGTAACATGCCACTTTTTCTGGGAAGCTTTCCCTAACCACACTCTGAAATATCAAACTGCCTTCTCTCCATGCCGTCTCTCCCCACCTGGCATACCCTGTATTTTTCTTTCTTTTTATGATCCATAGAACTTATTTTATCACATATTTATTTGTTGATTTTTGGTTTTCTAGCTCTTTCCTCTAAAACGTAACCATATGCAGCGGCTGTTACTATATTTGGATATTATAGACTTCCATAGTTTTTTATTTCCAGCACAGTGAATAAAATATTGAGCTTTACAATGTCATTTAAAACAACTTTTTTTTAAACACTACAGGACAAGATTTCTCAAACTATCAACACCATCAACATTTTGGCCTCAATAATTCTTGGTTGTGAGGGCTGTTCTGTGTGGTGTGACCAAAACTGTCTCCAACCAAAAACCAAAACCAATGCCGTTGAGATGATTCTGATTCATAGCAGCCCTGCAGGGGTAGAACTGCCCCATAAAGTTTCCAAGGAATGGCTGGTAGATTCAAACAGCCAACCTTTTGATTAGCAGCTGAGCACTTAATCGCTGTGCCACCAGGGCTCCAGACACTTCCAAATATCCTCTAGGGGTCAAAATTACCACTGGTTGAAACCAGTGTTACAGGAGATTTATACTAAGAAAATTTTGGTTGATGGTCATTAAGAAAATTTTGTAAACATGAATTCTGAATGTTACCTGATTAGGATCCTTGCTCTGGAGGACCTGAGCCAATGAAACGTACTCTAAGTCAGACAGAGACAGAACATTTATTAGGAGGTGACAACAGTGGAAAGTCCAACAGCAACACAGGCTGTCTTTATGGAGTCCTGAAAAGCAATTTCTTCATCGGAGCTTATATATTATTTTGGCAAGGATTACCCAGTGTTTTCAAGCACATAGCCCACAGATGGCCATATACATCACAAACCTACAAGAAACTCTCTATTAAACTAAAGATATGCATGCTAAGCATCTGGACTCTAATCTTTATGTTTGTAACAGGCAGAAAAACTTGCATAAAAATCTCTTGGCTAATGGTACTCGCCTGTCAAGTTTACTCTGACCGCGATAAGGAGCAAGAAAGAAAGTTACAGACCAAAAGCACAAGGCAGCCTTCCTAGCTGCCGTCTTGCAGGCTGACGGCAATCTCCCAAGAGGGAGACCAAGGCCACAAGAGCTAAGAAGGCCCTGCACCCCTTTGGAAAGAGCTCAGTGAAGCTGGCACAGTTAAAAAAATAATAATAAAAAAATATAGGTTACTTACAGTATCATTATGGCGTTAGTTATGTCAAGCTGCAAGGTATTACAAAAAAAGCAAGGTATTAGGATCACATAAAGTCATTAAGAGAGGGAAAAAAAGTCAATAGAAAACAGAAATCAGGCAGATAAAGATCAAACAGAGAAAGTGGCTTGGGTCTGTAGGCAAGTTGGTTTGCTAATCCTTTAACCCTACATTAAGCAGATTTACCCACACCAGCACAAACAATTCTAGCAACCACATGCCTCCAATGTCAGGGACCAGCCTAGCCTGCTCTGATGATCACTTGGATTATTACATGGTTGTTATGGATTGAACTGTGTCCTCACAAAAGATGTGTGAATGTGATCCTGTTTGGGGAAATAAGGTCTTCTTTTGTTATCGGCTGGATCAAACAAAGTCGTACACAGTAGGGTGGGTCCTAATCCTAATTCCTTCTGATTTAAAAAAAAAAAAAAAATCCATTGACATCCAGGTGATTCCAACTCATAGTAACCCTAAGGACAGAGTAAATCTGCCCCATATAATTTCCAAGAAGCAGCTGGTAGGGTTGAACTGCTGACCTTTTGGTTAGCAGCCATAGGTCTTAACCACTGCACCACCAGGGCCTTTCCTTCTGACTGGAGTCTTATAAAAAGGGAGTGACACACAGGGGAGGAGGTATGCCGCATGACAGAGGCAGATACTTCTATAAGGAGCAAAGGAATGCCAAGGCTTGCTGGAGGCCACCAGAAGCAGGAGTAAGACCCACAGAAGGAACTGGCGTAGCTGAGACCTTCATTTGGATTTTTAGCCTGGAGAACTGCGCCTTCCCCTAGAACCAATGCCCTGAATTCAAACATGTAACCTCCAGAACTGTGAGAAAATAATTTTTGTTTCTTCAAACCACCTATTTGTGGTATTTTTGTTACAACAGCACTAGCAAACTGAGACAATGGGCAGGAGTAAATGAAAACTTACCCACTGGCAGGTTACATGGTCTCTTTCAAAAGGCAGATTCACACAGGTGCTGTTGCTTACTCCGTATGAAGAAATAAGGAACAGGCAAGGCCAAAGGTCTACTCCGTGTGCTGGGCAGCCTCTGTATGGTTGTGCAGTTCCACTCACCACCACACTCTAATCTATTCTGTGTCCCAAAAGGCAAAACTCTACAAAATGTGTCAACTGAACTACTTTGACCCCTAGATTTCAGTTGAGTTCATCCAGTAGGAGGCTGTCTTGGTGATCTAGTGCTGCTATAACAAAGATACCATAAGTGGATGCCTTTAACAAAGAGAAATCGATTTCCTCACAGTAAGGTAGGCTAAAAGTCCAAATTCAAGGCTTTAGCTCCAGGGGAAGGCTTTCTGTCCCTGTCAACTCTGGAGGAAGGTCCTTGTGCTCAATCTTTCCCTGGTCAAGGAGCTTCTCAGTAGCAGGGACCCTGCGTCCAAAGGATACGCTCTGCTCCTGGTGCTGCTTTCTTGGTGGTATGATGTCCCAACTTTCTGCTTGCTTCCCTGTCCTTTTATCTCTTGAGAGATAAAAGGTGGTACAGGCCACACCCCAGGGAAACTCCCTTTACCTTGCTTGGATCAGGGATGTGACCTGAGTAAGTGTGGTATTAACAACCCCACCCTAATCCTCTCAACATAAAATTACAATCACAACATGGAGGACAACCACATAATACTGGGAATCATGTCATGGCCTAACCAAGTTGATACACATATTTTTGTGGGGACATAATTCAATTCATGACAGAGGCACTGGCAGGAAATAGAAGGATAGGAAAAGACAGAGATCAAGGTATTTCTCCTTTAGTTACTTCTCTGCTGGCTTCTATGCCTCTGCATATGGCCACAGGTTCTGTTGGGTAGCCCTCCTGTTTGCCCCAGCTACAGTTCTCTCTGGGTTCTTTAGGTAAAAAAAAAAAAAGGTCCTTTCAATTGGATCATCAGACCTAAGGGCCGTATAGGTTTCCCACTGTTGTCATTCCTTCGATGCTTTGCTATCCTTTATCAGTTTCACTGAACCGCATTAATACCCTCCTTAAACTCTGTTCCATTGCACATATCCCTTTTAAATATTTTTGTTGTGACAGAACCTCAAAATCATTGAATCATTTAAAAAATAACACAGATAAACTTTATCTCCCTTTATCCAAATTCACTAATTTCTAATACATTGTCATATTTATCTTACCATTTTTCTCTCTTCGTATATATACAAACACATATAACATTAATTTTTCTAAACCATTTTCCCTGTAATAATTTACTGTGTCTTCCTTGTAACAAACATATTCTCTCACACAACCATGGTAAAAAAAACACATTTTTTTGAAAAGTTATTAAATTCAGGAAATTTCACGTTAATACTTTGCTCTACAGTCCGTATTAATTTTTTTCCTATTTTTTCCAGTAATATTCTTTACAGCAGCCCTTTTACTCTAATGTGGACCTAGTCTTGTGCATTTAGTTGTGGTGATACAAACACCACTTCTGAGTATGCTATTTTCTGAGGGGACTTCCATTTGAAAAGTGACGAGTAAGTGTTCCCCCAATCATCCTGGTTGGAACTGTGAGTGCAAAATTTACAATTTTTCCTTTTTGAGCTACACAGTTATTGCCTCATAAAAGAGTGTCCCCATTCATTCAATGTTCATTAAGTTTCTGCACCATGCAAAGCCACATATGTACTAAAAAACTCCACTGCCGTCTAGGTGACAGGAAATAGAATGCAGAAGAGGCAGACACCGAAGAAATATTGAAAAGTGATCCTGTGCCCTTGGAGTTCTAAATTTAGCAGACAGGAGGATTTTTTTTTCCCCCTAAAAACAAAAGAATGGATATAACCAGGACTTACAAATTCATTTTATACTATTGGAAAAGTCTGACAAATACCAGGATAGAGTTCTGTTATTTCACAAATCTTGCCAACAGCAGAAATCAAAAATTAATCCTGAGCCCAGGTGTGATCTCAGAATCTTTTCACAACACCATCAGCTAAGCAGTCCATGTCAACTGCTTGAAGCAGACATCTATAATGACAGCACTGTTCCTGTCTCTGATCTAGGTGTAAGCAATATAGTATGAAAATAATATGAAGCAGCAGCGTACAAAGGAGGTGAAGGACACCAGCCAGGAAAGCCTGTAGCCAATGCAAAAAAGGGCCAACCATAGCAGGAATGCCAGAAAACATGAGCAAAAGCCTTTTTACTCAAATACCAGGCAGTTTTAAGAAATTTTGTTTGTCTCTCAGTTTGAGTTAATGGGAAGTAAAACCAAACAACTCTTTCTTAAAAGGTTTGTTTTATACTGTAGCTCTAAAGTGGGATCTGAACACGGACAGGTACATTTGTTAGTTTTTAAAAAACATGATAACGATCCAGCCTAAGTCACTTCAGGGTGGATAGAAGCTGGTCCACAGAGATTTGCCAAAAGTCAAGCCAAACTAAATATGTAACTGAAACAAACACTAACATCCTATGAGCATGAAAGAGAACTGAAAGGCATCCAGCTGGAACCAGCAGAGGCACTAGGGGAAGCAGAGTCCCTGATAGTTATATCTGTGCCATAGAGGAGAAGCTGTGTTACTCCAAACTGCCAACAGGCTTAATTTGAAAGCAAATGAAAAAATGTTAACCATTTCCCTATTTTGGCAACTGTCACCAGATGGAAGGCTGTTGAACATTCCAGAGTTGATGGTCAACAAAGAGATGGCATCTCGGATTTCTGAGAGAGGGGACATCTATTCCAGTAAGAAAGAAATGAGCAAACAGAAAATCCACATTATTACAGGTCTGCCTCAGGAAACTCAAACGAAAATCACGTTTCACTGTTGTGATTGTGTTTGCAACCCACAGAACATGGGAAAAGAATCTGACAGGCTGCACGTGGAGCAATCTTACTGCATAAATTTTCTCATCCTTGAGATAAAAGCAGTCATGCAAATTACTAACTTCCCATTCAGAAAAATAAACACATGCACACACACAAATATATATATTTTTTAATTTCCCGAGTGAAAAATAAAAACAGCAGAAACAAAAACCAAAATTTTCTGAAACAACAGTGTAGGTACTATCCCCATGAAAGATGGCTTAAGTCTGTTAATCAAGAAACTGAATAGGTTACTGAATCTGGGTATTTATTCCCCTAAGAAAGAGAGCACATTGTAAAGACGCAAGTCTTATGTAAGGCTGGGCATTGGTACTGGCAATGTAGGGGACCATCTGTGCAACAAATTTTTAACATAAAAAAACCAACTGCATAAACTATTCTCAAGGCACTTCTGTCAATTTTTTAAATTTCATTAAAAAAAAAAAACTCAGAGTAATACTTAAGTTGCTCAAAATCACACTTAGCAAATATGATGGATATGAAGGCAGCTTCAGAGAGGGAGGGAAGAAAGTGGTAGGTATGGTTGGTTGTCCTGAGAAGTGTAAAAGTGGAAACCATTGAGTATAAAAGAGTGCAGCGCCAAGAGGTGACCATTCTCTTTCAATTGACCCTTTAATGTGTTAAAGCCAGTTAATTCCTACCTTTTACATATTGGGTATGAGGCATGACCTGAATTTTGCCAAATGAGCAACTGGATGTCCCTCCTCCTTACCAAGAGTTTGTTCTAGTAAAATCTAAGTCCTCATTCAGATAATAAGCAGAATTGCGTAATTAGTAGTAACATGTAATATTCTCTAAATTGTCTTGGAAGAAGTACAACCAGAATGCTCCTTAGAAGCAAGGGCAGTAGGACTGCATCTTACATACTTTGGACATGTTATCAAGAGGGGTCAGTCCCTGGAGAAGGACATCATGCTTGCTAGAATACAGGGTCAGTGAAAAAGAGGAAGACCCTGAATGAGATGGGTTGACACAGTGGCTGCAACAGTGTGCTTAAGCATAACAACCATTGTGAGCATGGAGAAGGACCAGGCAGTGTTTCGCTCTGTAGTACATAGGGTTGCTATGAGTCAGAACCGACTTGACAGCACCTAACAACAACAACAACAATATTCTCTAAAGTGTACAACAAATGTTCATTTTTAGTAACTTGATAATTCCTTTAGAAAATATAACTTTTTCCTGATTTGTTTTCCTTTGACCTTCTTAAAAAAAAATGATAAAATGAGACTTTTTCCCCATGATTCCCTTTTACTGCACTCTAAGGTGCACCCCAAGATGTTTCTGTTTATAGGTAGCCCCCAACTTTCAAAGAGGTCCTTTCCCAATGACTCTGTCATCGTAAGTTGATTCTAATGTAAGTGAAATATCTCATTTAAAAAAAAAAATTTCATTATTATTGCCTTTTATTATCGTAGTGGTTAAGTGCTATGGCTGCTAACCAAAGGGTCATCAGTTTGAATCTATCAGGTGCTCCTTGGAAACTCTATGGGGCAGTTTTACTCTGTCCTATAGGGTCTCTGTGAGTCAGAATCGACTGGGTTTGGTTTGGATTTTTAACTTATTATCAATATCTTTATAAATCCAACCTTTATTTGTCTTTGAGGACTGGAAACATTGCATATTAAACTTACAGATATATTTTAATACAGACATAAAAAAAACACCCAGGTAGAAACCCCAGGTTCTGCTCAGTGTGATTCAAATTGGCCAGTAAATGAGAGAAAAAAGTAGAGGAGCAGAAAAGCTTCTTTATTTCATTGTGAAAGGAAAGGAGTCAGTTGGAGCTGCTTCAGCCAAGACTGCTCCTCAAGGGCAAGGGTTACTTTTAAGGGGTTTACAAGTAGAAAGTTCATAAAAGTTGTATCAGCAACACTCTTAATCATACTACACAGGTGCAATGGGGTTTACATATAGCTTCATGCATGACTAGGCCGAGCAAAGGAAATCAGATTCTAAAGCAAAGCTGCAGGGCAAGCAAAGAAAACAGGATTCTGATGCAAAGCTGCTTGAGACAGTGGCCTGAGGATCTCTGCCTTAAAAGCATAAGAATTTACTACAAGAATGAATAAGAGTTGGACTACAATGGCATTTGGTTAGTTGTGGTAATAACATCACTTGTGGAAGGTTCTAGATCATCTGGGCTATCCCTGAGAGTGCGAATGGCGTTTCTAGTCAGAAAATTAGTGAAAGTTATCTGTACGGTTCTTTTGTTTTTTTTGTCATATATTTTGTGGTTACATCTCATTGCTTCCTGAATCTGTCTATTGATTTTAGCAAAGCAATCAACGCTTGGGTCCATTTTTTCAGGCAACTGAAGTCCCTGATTTAGTTTAGAAAAAATTTCAGCTAATTCTTTCACTGTAAGAATTTTTAACAACTTCTCTCCTTCTTTGTTCTCATCATTTCTTTCTTCTTCAGCATTTTTTTCCTCTTCAAAATCCCAAAATCCTGATCTCTAAATTCCCCATCTTCATTATATCTGAGCCGTTTCACACTGGAGATACCAAGTTCTAAATTCAGCGTTCTTGCCATATGGATGTTTTTGCCATTGATCTCTTCCATTGTATTATCCTGATCAAATGCTTGGGGCAAGTTCACATAACTCAGCAATTTTTTTTCATATCCTCTGCATGCATTTTCCCATAACTTCCTCCCAGGAACATGCAATGTTCCAGATACACTGAAGAGTATTATGATTCTCCCAGAAATCAAATAAGGTTACTGTACCTCCATCTGTTGTAGCTATTGCCTGGACAAACATAGTGGGCAGGTAGTATGTCTTAAATGTGGCAATGGCACCTTGATCCACAGGCTGAATCACAGCTCTCTTATTGGGAGGTAGATATACTTCCACATCTTGATTTCCATCATCTACGTGAGGAAGGCATCCTGGGGCATTATCAAGTAGCAGCAGAAACTTGCAAGGAATACCCTTTGCAAGGCAGGGGGTGTGTACTTCTGGGAAGAAACAATTTAAAAACCAGTCTTTGAATAACACAATCATCATCCAGGCCTTGGAGTTACTCCTGTAGCAGACCAGGAGCTTAGTTTTGCCAATGTTTTTGAATTCTTAGGGGTTTTCAGAAAGGCAAACAAGGAAAGATTTTAATTTAAACCCAGCAACATTTTCTCCAAGCAGCAGGTGGTTCTATCTTTAGATACTTTGAAACCAGACATCAAGTCCACCTCTCTGTGAACACAGCTCTGTTCTGGCACCCTTTTCCAAAGCAAGGGTGTTGCGTCCATGTGGAAAATTTACTCCGGTAGATGGTATTGTCTTGTCCAGTACATCCTTGTTGAATTTTTTGTCTGCTTCAACATTGATGCTTCCTGTTTCTCCAGTTATACGCACTTTAGGTAAGCTAAATTGGCATTTGACGTGATGAAACCAGCCCTTGGTGGCATTAAAGTACTCGTGGTAGTCTTATCTTTGCTGTTCCTTCAGGTTTTCAAAAAGGCTGTGTGATTTCATTTTAATGGTCAGTAAACTCATAGGAATCTTCTTCCAGATTTGGTCTTTTATCAAATAATCAATAGCTTCTCCATCTTGTGGATGGGCCTTTGTCTCTTCTTTGTCAAAACTGTCCATTTTATGCCAATTACTCCTTTAACTGCCTCCAAAACCCTGTTTTTATCCTTAATGATTGTCAAAATGGTCAATGAGACAGTCCTTCCTCATTTGCTATTTCGCTGACTTTCTATTATCATAGGCCTTAATGATCTTCATCATTATATCCGTGTCTACACCCTTCCTCGCCTTCTTTTGGATTAGAACTTTCAGCGCCATGACTTCTTTTGCTAGACATATTGTTGGGGTATAAGTAGTGCAGGTGTTACACAGTCAGAGACACTTGAACAACTCAACTTCAGATTAACAACTGATGCCTCACAGTACCAAATGCTGAATAAAGCCAAGCTACAGGCCTGGTCTACAATGAAGTCAGAATCAGTGTGATAACAATGAAATCGGAGTCATAATGATTGTCAGAAGTATGTGCAGTTCAACTGTCACAGAGTTGAACATTACTCAATTCTCTATCTGTCACGAAGCCTGACACAGACATGGACTTCATTGTAGGCCACACCATAGCGTGCTGTACAGCAGTGTTTGGAACAGTAAATCATAAAATTGAGTATCTACAAGTGAACATTGGAGAATGACAGCATTGCTACTAAGCAGACTAATCGCTGCGACATTGTGTATAGTACCTATTACTAACGACGAGATGGACAAAACAAAGGACAGTTGTATATGAGTTCATGATAACTCGAGTACATTGTGAGTTGGGGACTTGAAATACTGATTTAGTGTTAATCTGTATGTGTATAAAACGTCTGCATCAAATTTCCTAACTTTTTCTACTAGCAACTATAGAAAGTTGTCTGAATGTTTTAAAAACTAATCCTTTTCCAAGCCTTGACTGTAATTCTTAGAGGAGTAAGGCCCTTTTCTTCTCTGAACATTTAAATCTATAAAGAAAATAAACGGATCCAAGCTTAAACATTGATATCAGACCGTTTACAACAGATTTTAAAGATTCACTAGGAGAATAGCACATAAGATTAAATCAATTTGGCTTTTACAATCTAAATTGCTCCAGGGTCTTGACCCATCCCCCTAGAAACTAACTTGAAGCACACGGTCTGCTAGCAGGAGAGATGTTCAACATGCCTGGATTTGGAATGACATTTGATGATGATGGTTTTAAAAATCCCCTTATGTTCAGGCTTGCTCTGGCACACATGGGGTTGCCATGAGCAGGAATTGACTCAGTGGTAACTAACAACAACACATAATTGTTCACCAATTGGTGTTCTAGAGCTCACTGAACTGTTCTTTGTCCTCAGATATGCGTGACTTGAAGTGATTTTTCTTTGTATGAAATGGTCAGTAATTTACTAAAGTGCCTAAAGGTATGTATTTATAAATGAATAAAGAGGGGCAGGCATTTATCCAATTAACAATTGTGTCTCAAAATACAAAAGCACTGTCTAACTCTTAAATGTGCTTGTATAAAGCAGTCTCTATTTTCAGAATTCCCTTCCTGATACAGAAACATCACTGGGGGATGACACATCTAGAAAATTGTAACAAATGATGCCAATCAAGATACATCCTAATTGTTCTGTATGTTTCTCCGATGCTCTCAAATCCCATGATGTATTAAGTCACTCCTATGCTTCAAACTGCATACATAAAATTGCTCAAAATGTGAATTTAGACATAGAAATATGTTACCTTTGTTAGGTTCTCTAATATTAACTATAAATCATTTGAAACCTATAAGTCATTAGAAAGTTATTTGTAAGAGTTCTGAGCCTTTAAGACTTTGACCTGGCATGCTATGATAAAGGAAGACATAACAGTTAATCTTTGTAAACTATCCTTGAGACATAAGTTTAAACAACTTCCCTGATCTCTAACCTCGAAGAAAAAAAATGTGACGTTCAGCTAATCTCTAAGCCTGGAGAAAAGACATAACATACAAGTCTTTTCCATCACATTGGATGTTACCGTGTGAGGCCAAGAATTTCACATATAAACCTGAATTTCTGCTCACCCACTGAGAGAAGGCAGAGACAAAGAGATCTTTCTCAGTAGTCTGTTACTCTCTCTGAAAGCCAGAGCCTGCTGAGACTTGGCCCACCACCACCAACCTTGGACCTTAGACCTCTGCCAAGTTTGAACTGCCATTAAGCCTTCATTTCGAGACCTTTCATTAAAAGAAAAAGCCTTAAGTCTATACATTTGGACTCTAACCATTGAATTAACATTGTAATTGCTAATTCTGAGAGCCCTGGTAGCTCAGTTGTTAAAATCTATGGCTGCAAACCAAAAGGTCAGCAGCTCAAATCCACCAGCCTCTCCTTGGAAATCCGGTGAGGTAACTCTGCTCTGTTCTATAGGGTCGCTCTGATTCTCCGATTCTAAATAAACGTTGCGAGGTCTTACTTTCGTGCCTTGCCATGACTACCTTGTAATGAACTAAATGAGTTTATGCATGGCAAACCTGACTATCTCTCTATGAATTCTCTAAGATACAATCCTACACAACACTAATAGACTGCAGAAAAACATAAAAAAATTATTCTACCAGTTATTCTGTTTAAGTTTTTTGAGATATGACATTCCCAGTCTGTAGATGAAATAATATAGGTCATATCCTTTGTGTTATGAGTTTCAATCAATACAAATCACAATGACATTAACCTCCTCCCAGTTCTAAAATCTTCTTTTTTAAAAAAAAAAATTATTGTGCTGTAAGTGAAAGTTTACAAATCAAGTTGGACTCTCTTTCAAAAATTTATGCTATATACTCCTAACTGCTCTCCCCCTAATGAGACAGCACACTCCTTCCCTCCACTCTCTCTTTTTCTGTCCATTCTGCCAGCTTCTGACCCTTTCTGCCCTCTCATTTCCCCTTCAGACAGGAAATGCCAACATAGTCTCATGTGTCTACTTGATCCAAGAAGCTCATTCTTCACCAGTATCATTGTCTATCCCGTAGTCCAGTCCAATCCCTGTCTGAAGAGTTGGCTTTGGGTATGGTTCCTGTCTTGGGCTAACAGAAGGTCTGGGGACCATGACCTCCAGGGTCCTTCTAGTCTCAGTCAGACCATTAAGTCTGGTCTTTTTAAGAGAATTTGGGCTCTGCATCCCCCTGCTCTCCTGCTTCCTCAGGGGTTCTCTGTTGTGCTCCCTGTCAGGGCAGTAATCACTTGTAGCCGGGCACGATCTAGTTCTTCTGGACTCAAGCTAATGTAGTCTCTGCTTTATGTGGCCCTTTCTGCATTTGGGGCTAATAATTACCTTGTGTCTTTGGTGTTCTTCATTCTCCTTTGCTCTAGGTGGGTTAAGACCAACTGATGCAAGTTAGATGGCCCCTTGCTAGCGTTTAAGACCCCAGATGCCACTCTCCAAAGTGGAATGCAGAATGTATTCTTAATAGATTTTATTATGCCAATTGATTTAGATGTTGCCTGAAACCATGGTCCCCAAAATCCTGCCCCTGCTACGCTGGTCTTCAAAGCATTCAGTTTATTCAGGAAACTTCTTTGCTTTTGGTTTAGTCCAGTTGTGCTGACCTCTCCTGTCTGAAATCTTCTTACCCTAAAAATTACAGTAGCCTTTGAGTCGATTCTGAATCATGACAATTCTATGCGTTTCGGAGTGGAACTGTGCACGGTGAAGTTTTCAGTGGTTGTGATCTTTTGGAAGCAGGTTATCAGGACTTTCTTTCAAAGCACCTTTGGGTGGGTTCAAACCACCAGCCTTATGGTTAGCAGCTGATAGCTTAACCGTTTGGCCAATCAAAGGCCTTAACCTAAAATAAGATAGATATATATATGTATATATACATATACATATACATGTATGTGTACATGTACATATACATATACACATATATATATAAGGCAGAATGGTGGATTTCAGCCCCAGAAGGACACAAAACACAAAGAGAAAATAATTTCGAAATTGGATCTTGGTTCTCTTTGAACTATACAGTTTTCTAACCCATAAAATGGGAATGATAACGCCCATCTCCTATTCCTATTCTAATATTAAATGGAAAAGCGCATGAAAAGTGACCTCTCTAGTACTTGATCTGTAGAAGATGGTAAAGTTGGTAGCTGATATTTTTATTATTAGATTATAATCATTATTACCTACTGGTGGGGATGTATTCCAAATTGACTTTTTGGATAATTCTCTGCATTCCATGAATATTTTGACTATTTGTAAAGGACTTTTTGTAGGAAAATAATTTTTACTGGTTTACTGTTAAAAGTTAATGGGTTCTATGCAGTGATGTTTGGAACTCATCAAGAGAAAAAATAGCCCTTACTTGCAGCCTTTGAAAATTTCTGTGGTATAAATACTTCCATGATGGCCAATTTCAAGCTACGGATTTTATATCACTGAACCCGAATTTGGGAGGAGATGTGCACTGTAGGCTCTTGGGAGCTGGCTCAAGCCTGGCTGTAGGTCAATTTAATAATAGCCAATTATTGGAATGACCAATTTAATAAATGACAAACTCAGCAATTGACCAACTCATCAAATGACAAATATGTCAAATGACCAATTTATAAAATGACAAATTTGTCAAAAATCAATTTCCCAAAAGCTTATTTGCAGAAAAATAATGTGCTACATGATCAATCCTCAAGTGACCTTAATTTCTAAAACTTGTCAAATAACCTCAAAGGGGAACTAGGGAAATTTCTTCAGCCACTGTGCCTCTGGGCACAGCAAACACAGGGGCAGAACAAAAGTTTAAAAATCTGAAGAAGACAGATAACTGCACATATGGGAAAGCCCACTGGAATATAAAATGTGCGCCAGAATATGTAACATGCATGACCCTGACATTAAACCAAATTTGACTAAGAGATCCAGAGTGAAAATACTGGGTGACCATGTCTAATTGAACTTGGAAAAACCTCCTAATCAATTTTGTAATTTTTTTTTTCATTTTCTACTTGCTATTTTAATCAACAAACTGATTTTTCAGAGAATTAGCTTACCTGAATTTATTCTTACCACCTTCATGTACAGGAGCTCTGGCGGGGCAGAGGTTAAGCACTCAGCTGCTAATCGTCAGTGTTTCAAACTCACCAGTCTGCTGCTTGGAGGAAAGATGTGGCATTCTGATCCCATACTTACAGCCTTGGAAATTCTATGGGGCAGGTCTCCTCTGTCTTATAGGGTCACTATGAGTTGGAATCAACTTGACAGCAATGGGTTTGGTTTTTGTTTTATCTTCAGAAGCTTTTCTGAGACATACACAGGCTATTTATGACAGCAAATTAGTCAGCGGAATCTTGAAAAGAACTTCCAGGCATTTCAAAAGACCTATTTATTGTCACATCTCCTGGTTTTTTCTTTTTTTTTTTTTTCAATGTAAATTTCCACATGAGAGATAAAGAAATACAAAGCCTAAACCCACTGGTTTTACGGAGGCATTTACAACCATCTATTTCTCTGTCCTATAAGGTCGCTATGAGTCGGAACCAACTCAACGGGAATGGGTTTTTCAATGGGTTAAGATGCTGCAGCAGTCCCTCAATGGTACAAACATTAGGACTTTCTTCTTAGTCCATCTTAGTCTGGAAACTCCACTGAAACCCGTGAAGCATCGTTGCAACACTCGTCTTCACTGAAAGACAGGCGCCATTATGTTTTGCATTGTGTTGCCCAAAATATGTGTTGTAAATCCTAACCCCATACCTATGGTTGTAATCTCATTGAGGAATGGGTTTGCTTTATAACGTTGTAAGGCAGAAATAGTGTAGGGTGTGTCTTCAATCAATCTCTTTCGAGATACAAACCAAGCAGATTAGGTCCAGGCACGCAAGCGGAGATGGGGGAAGGTCGGTGCCACCACACGAAGACCACCAGAGAACCAAGGAATGGGGACCTTCCCCCAGAGCCGACAAAGAGAAAGCCTTCTCCTAGAGCCAGTGCCCTGTATTTCTAACCTTCTAAACTATGAAGGAAGAAATTTCTGCTTGTGAAAGCCACCCACTTGTGGTATTTCTGTCATAGCTGCACAAGATAACCAAACCAGGTGGTAACTGTGCAGGTAGCATACTGGCCAGGAACTGAACCCAGGCCTCTCACATCGAAGGCGAGAATTCAAAGCATAAGTGTTGGCAGAGAAGTGGAACAAACTGGACTTAAATGGGATATATTGCAGCACAGAGAAAAGATTTTTGTGTAAATCGTAATCGTCAAAGCCTAGGTAATTCACCCCTAGCCATGTGAGGGAGATCCAAAGGAAGTGGACCTCACCTGCCTCCTAGGTATACGTGATAACGATATGAGATAGAGGTAATAACTCACAAATTGAAACTTTTCCTACAAAAGGGAAATAATTAGCTTCTTGGTTATTTTAAAAGCAATCCAACCTTACTTGTTTAAAAGAAAAGGAAAAAAAGGAGGGAGAGACCTATGTTAGGAAAAATATTAAATAGAAATTAAAAATCACAAATTCCACCACCTGCAGATAACGTCTACTGAAGATTATACAATTTTAAAGCTAGGAATCTCATTTACTCCAAACCCTTTTTCTTACAGATGAAGAAACAGAGGCCCAGAGAATCAGAGTCGCATCACCAGCTACTGTATGCTAATCAGTTAGTATTGATCCAATACTGGTTAGGCCAAAAATATTTCCAAGACTGAGAGATCCAATGATACTGCTTTTTATTTATTTATTATTATTTAGTAATATTTTATTGTGTTTTAGTTGAAAATTTACACAGCAAATTAGGTTCCCTTTTAACAATTTTTATACAAATTGTTCCATGCCATTGGTTAAAATTTTTACAATACGTCAGCATTCTCATTATTTCCATTCTGTTTATTCTTTTCCATTGATCTAGCTTCCCTTCCCCTCCTTGCCTTCTCGTATTTGCTTTTGGGTAAATGTTGCCCATTTGGCCTCATATAGTTAATTGCTTAAGGGAGCACATCACTCACAGGTGATATTATTTATTTTATGAGCCAATCTATTATTTGGCTGAAAGGTGACACGCAGAAATAGCTTCAATTTCATATTCAGAAGTCATCTTACGGCTATAGTCCCGGGCATTACCCTGGTCTCTATTGGTTCAGTAGGTCTTGCCTGTTTTAGGACTTTGAGTTTTGTTCTACATTTTTCTCCCATTCTACCCGGGACCTTCTATTGTGTCCCTGGTCAGCAAGGCCATTAGTTGTAGCCAGGCACCATCTAGTTCTTCTGGTCTCTGGTTAGAAGAGGCTGTGCTTTATGGGGGCTATTAGTCCCATGGACTAGTGCCTTCTTTGAGCCTTTGGTTTCCTTCATTCTTTCTTGGTCCATATGAGTAGAGACCAATAGTTATATCTTAGATGGCTGCTCCCAAGCTTTAAGACCCCAGATGCTACTCACCGGACTGTGATGGAGAACATTATCTTTATGAACTATGTTATGTCAACTGACTAAGTTGTCCCCCAAGAGTATGGTCCCAAGCCTTTTAACGCAGTAAACCAATTCCATGAGTTGTTTGGATATGTGTTTGTTATATACCTACTCCTCACTTATTGACTATCTTGTTATCTGCCATTTTGCATTTACAACAATAATAAACAAATGGTAAACAAATAGTTGCAGTTACAACAACAGTAAAAAATCTACTATTCAACTGTTTTGCACATTAATGATGTACATCTGGCAGTAAAGAATGCCAAGGTGTGAGGTGAGAGTAATGCTGGCTGTGACAGTTAAGGTTATGTGTCAACTTGGCTGAATCGTGATTCTCAGTGGTTTGGCAGTTATGTAATGATGTTATTTGGCAGTTATGTAAAGCTGTGATTTGGCAGTTATGTAATGACGTAGTCATCCTCCATTTCGTGATATGATGTGGTCTATCCTTTTTTGCATAATGCTGATTTTCATATAACAACTTGTTCTTTGGAATCTAACCATGTCAATAACTGAGAAGTGGGTGTTTATATGAATATATATGCACCACACACAAACTTGTGTATGCATATGCCTAGAGATACACCTATGTACCCACATGCATTTACTTACATATGCCTTCCTGTATACATAAGTGCATCCATATCTACCTATGTAATCACACACATATTCTTTGGTTGTGTTTATTGTTGCAAAATTATATATGTTATAGCATTTACCAAAATTGCCCATTTTTCTCATGTTGATCCTACTTTTTTTAAATATCAAAGTTCAAAAGACTTATCAAAACATAACACAAGGGCAACAAAACACTCCACATTTGGCACCTTTCAGGGAAACAAGCTTCTCTAAAGCATTCCAGCTCTTAGCTGCAGCACAGATCAAATCCACCAGAAAGAATAGTGAAAAAAAAAAAAAAACCTGGAAATATTTTCTTTTTTACCATCAAATGAAGAAAAATCAGAATCAGAAAGTCCTTAAACGTGTTTAACTTTGGCCCAGTAGTCAGATTTGGAAAGCCCAGTGTTTGAAATCGTATTGCCTCAGCTCTCAGATGATTCACAGGGATTTGTTGACTAGGTACCTGGCAAATACTTCAGACCATTGCTACTGGCATGCATGTCTAACAGATGTTAAAAATGAAAGCCTGACAGTTTTTATGAGATAATTAAATCTCTCCTTATTTCTCAAGTGCTATTTAATTTAATTTTAATCAAAAGAAATAACCATCCATAATTGTTGTAACAGTGATATTCGTGTTCTATGTAAGGGGTTACCTATTGTGCTTTAGGAAGTAATATTGTAATGGGAAAGTTTCTTGGTAAAAGGTTTTAATACTTCTAAAACATTTAGAAGCAATGATGTTACTCAAGGAAAATAACGTTTCAGGTGGTCCCATAACATGTTGAAAAGGTCATGTGGTCAATGTTCCAACATGAGGTACTTTGACAGTTTTTTGCTATTGTAACTGAAATGCAACGAAACTTTTTCTTAGGAGGTCTATGTTATGAAGGAGCCCTGGTGGTGCATTGGTTAAGTTCTTGGCTGTTAACTGAAAGGTCAGTGGTTGGAACTCACCAGCTGCTCTGCAGGAGAAAAAAATCCTGGCAATCTGAGCACATAAAAATTACAGCCTAGAAAGCCATACTGGGCAGCCCTACTCTGTCATATAGGATTGCTATGAGTCAGAATCAACTTAACAGCCCACAACAATAATAAACAATGTTTTATAACAATAAATGGCACAGAACTACAATGAATAGACATAATGTTGTTAGCTACCTTCAAGTCAGCCCCGACTCAAGGTGACCCTATGGGCAATGGGACCAGATCTTTGTGATCCATAGAGCTTTTATTGGCTACTTTTTTGGAAGTAAATTTCTAGGCCTTTCCTTCTAGTTTCCCTTAGTCTGGAAGCTCCACTGAAACCTGTTCTGCATCATTGCTACACACAAACCTCCACTGACAGACAGATGGTGGCTGCGCTTGTGGTGTACTGGCCAGGAAACGAAGCTGAACTGCCACCATTCTTGAATACATAGCCATTTCATGACCCACAGGACATATAGTGCCTACCTATATTTTTCACCTCTTGGGTTTATTGGGAAGATACTTTCCCATTGACAGTATGTGTTGCTGGGAAGTGGGGGACTGTATAACTGTTTGAAATGGAAGAAATGAACGTGTGCCTCAAATTACTTTTTTTTTCAGGGTATTGTATGAGGTGGTATATTCTGGAGGTGTGACTGGGCAAAACTTTTGTCTCTGTTAGCTTTTGTACAGTGAGATAAGCCTTGTAAGTATATTTCTGGGTTCCTGTGTGTTATTTGGAAGTTGTGTTTCTCGAAATGATTCCACGTTTGCTTGAACACTTCGTTTTCAGGTGATAGATATTGTATGCACCTGTCAAGAGATCTAGAAGGGGACGCAGAGAGCGCTACACTAAGAAGATGGAGACTCAAACCACAATTTTGCACAGCTATCACAAGGTGCCTTTATGTGTCACCCATGTTTTGAAAGTTTCACTGAATAAAATAAAATTGCTAAGGTAACATGATTTTTTTTTCTTGCCTCATCCCAGCAATCCTCCCCCCAGAGTCCAGAGGGACATATTTGTCCCACATTATGTGTTTTTTTTTCCTATGTGTATCAAAACTTGTATCACCCACCAAAATTTCAGACACGCTCAACAATTCAGCATGCATCCATTAATGAAGAAACATTGTGTCAACAAAAATTAAAAGCAGAAAATAATTAGGTAAATTTTTAATCATAAAAGTTGATAAAAGTAACTCAGCAAATGAGCTAAGGTATTGGATAACATAAAATCACTGAATTTACCTTGGGAATATCTTTTCTACCTGCTTAGTTATGGGCATGACTTGGATATAAGTAGTGCTTAGGATAAAATCAAATCACACATTTCAGAGATAGAAAGGACTTTAGAGTTGAGCTGGTCTCACCTTCATATTTCTCATATGAGGAAGGTGGAATCCAAGAAGTGGGTGTGATTTGCCTGAGTGACCCTGACTAGTTAGCTGCAGAGTTGGAACCAGAACCTGGTTTCATGATTCCAAATGCAGTGTTTTTTACATCTTGCCACACAGTCTTCTCATTAAAAATGTTTTGCTAAAAAATAAGACATGAAAATTCTAACAATTCTGAACAATATGATTCATGTAATAAATAGTAGTGATCTAATAGCTCTTTCTTGGTTAAATATACTGTATGTTTACACAAATAACGCACGCCTTTTATGTTTGCCAACGGTGCCCTCCCATAAGAAAGGTATTTTCGTAAGCGTGCTATGATAATTTTTTTACAGAAATGAGTACAAAAAGAAACTGGCATAGCAGCACTTACAAAAATACCTCACAGGAGGAGGATGTGGTTAGCAAACAAACATAGAAGCCGTGCATTATTTGTGTAAAAATACAAATACAGTAATGGAAATTCCACCTGGTACAAATGTTGACTGTGCCAGGAAATGTCACAACACATTGGAAAAATAAAACTCTCATGTAAGAATAGAGTCCAAAATGGTGGTTGGGAAAGATGCACCATAGTTCTGAATGCAATGATCATTAATGTCGGATTTAGAACCCAGCTGCTCCACAGGAGAAAGGTGTGGCAGTCTGCTTCTGCAAAGATTACTGCCTTGGAAACCCCAAGGAGCAGTTCTACTCTCACCAATAGGGTTGCCATGAGTCAGAATCAATTCAGCAGCAATGCGTTTGGGTATGGTTCTAGGGGAAATAAAAGCCCTTTGTATAAGTCTATAGGTATCTACAGTAGTCAACCTGAACTCAGTGTCTGGCATTTGGGGAGAGAAGCATGAATATCTGAAAACTGCAACAAACAATCGTTTTTTTCAAAAGTGAAACATAAAAGCAGATCCATTTCAGACAGGTGTAACTCATATCCACGTTTCTCCCTGAGGCTAGATTAAAGTTATTAATGGTAAAAAAAAAAAAAAAAAAAAAATCTGGTAGTGCTATATGGGGATATTTAGTATAACGCCATTTAAAGGGTCACTATGAGTTGGAATTGACTCAACAGGTTTTTGTTTTGTTTTGAGTAAGTAAACTTTCACAAATTGGTATCTAGGTAGAAACTAGACAACCTTTGAACAATGAGACAAGTGGAAGGATAAAGTTATTTCTGGAGGCCTAAATATGCCACTTTTGGGTGCAGCAGTTTGGCCTAGGTAAGACAATGCCAACACTTGGAAGAAGGAGCTGGGGCCCTTAGCAAACTTTTTAAAAAATTATTTACTATGGGGAATTATAACAATAGGAAGTAGCATTTTATTTGTTATTAAAACTCTAAAACACATAATATGAGAGGGAAAACAAAATTAAGAAAGTGTAGTGATGAAAAATCATTAATGAGCACCATTTTTTAAGGAGATATAATTTTAGAAATATGGGGGAATGTTGGCTATTCATCAGAAAAGTAATTCAGAAGGAGAATTTATTATGTAGGAGAAGATATCAGGTTTAGTTGTAGAAATAAATGGAGTTGCTTTAATACATTCAAGAGAAATCATACTGGTAGCAAAAACTAAAATAGTAATTATAATTAGAGATTAAATTAAAAAAATATTAATTCACAAAACAACAAGCAGAATTCAAGAATGCTTACATCTTTGTTACCCCAAATTGAGGTGAGCAAAGTACACAGCAGCTGTTGAACTAAATAGTGTTAAAACTCACCTAAAATTGCACTGAATCACATTCCTGTTTGAGCATTTGATGAATACCCCCAGGTTGTGGTCTAAAACTGTTTGTAGGTTAAAAAAAAAAAAAGCTAAAATTAGAGGCAGAAATGCAAGTAGTGAAAATGTCCCTTTTTTGATGGGAAGGTTTGGGGAGAATTTAGGAAGCACGGGATCACAAATAATGAAGCCACAGAGAAGCATTTTTTGTTAAAAAGATTAAATCGATTTTTTATGTCTAAGGATACTTCTGATACTAGTGATTGTTTTCTTTCCCTTCATCTACTCATTTTTCAAATTTGTGTGGTTAATATTTTATGTTCTTCCATAACCACATTGAGTCAGCTGTTCTTCTCTATGGTAGTGCTATTCAGAAAGAAAATCCAGGACAATGAAGTGGAGGAAGCTCTTTCTCTTGTTGTCTGAATAAACTGATTTGAGATTAAAGCTACTGATGGAGCCCAAGAGTGGGATCACACTTCTTACCACTATTTTCATCCAAGAGGCTTTGTACTCACTTAAAGGAGGTATGAGAGAAGAGTGAGAAGTCAATGCCAGTATTTTAATATACTTAGACAATAATACTATTGAGAGAAAAAGTTAAAATATACAGAATAATGGCCCACAATTTGAGACAAGACTTGCTGAACGTAAATAAAATCATAAAGAATTATTGATGTTGAAACATAGAAAAATTTTTAAACCCACTTTATTGGTTATATACAGGGTGGAGATGAATCAGAATTGACTCAACAGGAATGGGTTTGGTTTATTGTTTGTTTGTTACCATTGTTGTTGTTAGGTGCCATAGAGTCGGTTCCAACTCATAGCGACCCTATGCACAACAGAACGAAACACTGCCCAGTCCTGAGCCATCCTTAAAATTGTTGTTCTGCTTGAGCTCACTGTTGCAGCCACTGTGTCAATCCACCTCTTTGAAGGTCTTCCTCTTTTCCACTGACTCTGTACTCTGCCAAGCATGATGTCCTTCTCCAGGGACTGATCCCTCCTGACAACATGACCAAAGTATGTAAGACGCAGTCTCGCTACCCTTGCTTTTAAGGAGCATTCTGTTTGTACTTCTTCTAAGACATATTTGTTTGTTCTTTTGGCAGTCCCTGGTATATTCAATACTTTTCGCCAACACCACAATTCAAAGGCGTCAATTCTTCTTCTGTCTTTCTTATTCATTGTCCAGCTTTCATATGCATATGATGCAATTGCAAATACCATGGCTTGGGTCAGAAGCACCTTAGTCTTCAAGGTGACATCTTTGCTCTTCAACACTTTAAAGAGGTCCTTTGCAGCAGATTTACCCAAAGCAATGTGTCTTTTGACTTCTTGACTGCTGCTTCCATGGCCGTTGATTGTGGATCCAAGTAAAATGAAATCCTCAACAATTTCAATCTTTTCTCCATTTATCATGATGTTGCTCATTGGTCCAGTTGTGAGGATTTTTGATTTATGTTGTGGTGCAATCCATACTGAAGGCTGTGGTCTTTGATCTTCATTAGTAAGTGCTTCAAGTCCTCATCACTTTCACACTTCAACACACGCAAGCAAAATTTTGCTGAAGTTCGTTCAAAAATGGCTGCAGCAGTATATTGACAGGGAACTGCCAGAAATTCAAGCCAGATTCAGAAGAGGACGTGGAACAAGGGGTATCATTGCTGATGTGAGATGGATCCTAGTTGAAAGCAGAGAATACCAGAAAGACTTTGCAAAGGCATTCAACTGTGTGGATCATAACAAATTATGGATAACATTGCAAAGAATGGGAATTCCAGAACACTTAATTGTGCTCGTGAGGAACCTTTACATAGATCAAGAGGCAGTTGTTTGGACAGACAAGGGGATACTGATTGGTTTAAAGTCAGTAAAGGTGTGGGTCAAGGTTGTATTGTTTCACCATACCTATTCGATCTGTATGCTGAGTAAATAATCTGAGAAGCTGGACTATATGAAGAAGAATGAGGCATCAGGACTGGAGGAAGACTCATTAACAACCTGCGCTATGCAGATGACACTACCTTGCTTGCTGAAAGTGAAGAGGACTTGTTTGTTATTACTGTGTAAAAATTGTCCCAAAATTTCACAACTTTAAACAAGAGACATTTATTATCTCAGTTTCTGTGAATCAAGAATCTGGACACAGTGTAGCTCAGTGCCTCTGGCTCAAGGTTTCTCGTGAGGCGGGAATTAGGTGGTTGACTGGGGCTGCCATTTCATCTGAAGTCTTAACAAGGTGGATGGGGGGTAGCTTCTAAATTCACTCATGTGATTGTTAGTAGGCCTCAGCCTTCCAGCACATGGACCTTTCCACAAAACTCCCTCACATCATGGAAGTTGGGATATCCCAGGTTGAGAGATAGGAAAGAGAGAGACAGAGAGAGAAAACATTCAAGATGGAAGATGTCTTTTATAACCTTACCTTGGAAATGACACCCCATCACTTCTCTAATAGCCTTTTTTCTTAGAAATGAGTCATTAATTCCATACCATGCTCAAAGAGACAGGATCGATTATACAACCGTGTGAATACCAGGAGCCAGGGGTCACTTTGGGCCACGTTAGAGGCTGCCTACTACACTAAATGTATTGTGAAAGGAGACTCCAGGCTTTAGTCACCATTGAATCCCCCCCAAACACTTCTTATGTACATATATGTACCAAATATTTGCATGAAGAAGTAAGGTAAACCTGTCCTATTTTCATAAATTAGGAAGAAGTAGATAATGTAACACATCAGGAAAGGTTGCTTATTTGTCCATATTTTTCCTCATTTCAAAGTTTTTATGATGAAATCCAATTATCAGGAAAAAAAATATGAGTTTGTCAACAAAAATGACTAAGATTTGTTAAGCTCTCATTATGAGGCAAAGACTTTACAGACATTGTCTTATTTAGTGCAAAACATTAAATGAGATTGGTACTATTATTCTCCTTGTTTTATGGAACAGGAAAAAAAATCTTGAAAGATTAATTTCCCCTCTTTACACAGAAGTCAGTGTTGAAACCAGGATTTAAAATTGAGCCATGTGATCCCCATGTTTTTAAACACTACATTGTACACTATGCACACCATGCTTCAGTTTTCAAATCTTCTCTGACATTCATGATCACAGTTATTCCTTATAAGAACCTTCCTGAAAAGGATGGGTACAATTCGTTAGTTGCAAAGGAATCTTATTAGGTTTGTTTTTTTTTTTTCCTCCAGCTTGCTAAATCTTTATTTAGCTCTATCTTTCCTCTTGTAGTCCTGTCTTTAGCCAATTTAACCTGACCCTACGAATGCCAGTAAAATTTCCAATAGTCCTTAAACTAGCCCAAGTCAGATTTGGCCCACCCTACATGAACAGACAAGGTTTTTACATGACCAGAAGGGCCAGCTGTGACCACTAATTGACTTCAACAGCAGATACAGCAACAGGTGGAATGAATCAGAAGGAAAATCAGCACCTGGACCCTATTCCAAGGTGAGAGCTACGACAAGAATCACATCACCTCCTAATTCCTGGTCATCTTCTAGAGTTTTCCCTCTCCAGTACACCTCACAGCCACCATCTTGCTGTCCAAATGACATACAAGCCCTGCTTCTCCATATCTCAGAAACCTTGGTGGCATAGTGGTTAAGAGCTATGGCTGCTAACCAAAAGTTCGGCAGTTCAAATCCCCCAGGTACTCCTTGAAAACTCGATTGGGCAGTTCTTCTCTGTCCTGTAGGGTCGCTATGAGTTGGAATTGACTCCACACAACAGGTTTTTGGTTTGGTTCCCCACAGCTCAGGAAGACGAATCTGAGGAACTTCCCCTCAGCTCCTTGCTCTGCTCATTGCAATAAAGTTACTTTCTCTTTCTTAAAGACCAGTGTCCAGGTCCAGGTAATCGGCAAGTCTGAGAACACCGGACATGGGCCTATTTTCTAGGGTTTGGTAACACCATTTTCCTGCTTGCTTTTCTCTTTACCAAACTTGATGCCAGGGAAAAAAAGGGATTAAGCTCCACCATCTTACACCCATTTGCCATCTTACTTTTTTTTTTTTTCCTCTGGAGCAATTACTTAGTTAAAAAGAAATTAAAGAGGGATGGCTGATGAAGGGGAGCAAGAAGCTTAAACATTTCCTAGGATAGGCTGAGGAAGGTCACTCACAGTTTGGTTCTGTGAAATGTTAATTGTTCTGATTCTCAGAAGGAATAGGGACACTTAGGTTGTGTTAATGAGACAGGATAAAAGGGTAGAAAGCCTGGAGCAACAGCTTAGGAGATCTTGGTTGAACTATGTGGGTTTAGCAAGGAGGTTAGCTCAAAACCACGCAAATTTGTTGCCACTGAGTCAATTCTGACTCATAGTGACCCTATAGGTCAGAGTAGGACTGCTCCCATAAGGTTTCCAAGGAGAGGTTGGTGGATTCAAACTGCTGACCTTTTGGTTAACAGTAAAGCTCTTAACCACTTGCTGGTTAGGGAGAAGCAATTGGGGCTTTCAGCCCCTCAAGTCTGATGAGGATATTTTTATCTGCATATTTTGTTTTACATTTTCTTAGTTTTTTTGCCACTTCATCAATGTTGTATTATCATTTTCTGTGGTCTGGACCGCATCACTACCATAAAGGCTATTCTTCAATTCTCATGCCATTCAAATCTTCAAATTCTAGGTAAACAGATTGCAAAAACTACTGAGATTCTTTTAATCATGTTTAACCATTGCCAAACATACTAAAATTGACTGGGCTCAATACATATTCCCTAGATTATAAAATTAATATTTTAAAAAATATTCAAACAGTAAGACAAAGGAGAGTGAATCATTGAAAGTATGTTAAAAATAATTCTGAAGCACTATTCTTCTAATTCACTCAGCAGAAAAGATGTTAAAAGGAAAAAAAAAATTTCCTAGAAGATACTTTCAAGGTCAGTAATAATTCTTTTCGGCAAGTTGTAGCTACTGAAGTTTAGTGTTATTTTCCATGAGGAAATGTGCTTGGATGGGTGTGGCAGAGATTGAGCGACACAGTGAAAATGTACTGAATTGTTTGTTTCAGGAGAAAATGTCCAAAATAGACTTTATTCTCATTCCTGTAAGATACATTCAGTTGCAAGCTGTGCCTCAATGCAAATAGCACCCTATAGGTGCTCATTAGGTCTAGGTACTATATAAGCTTTGCAAATAGTTATTTGTATTATCTCAGCAGGAAATGTAATGTGTGAGGTATGAGTAATACAATATTAACTCTAAATAGATTTTGATGAGTTAAGGGTGCATATTATTAAGGGTGGATCAACCATTAAAAATTTAATGAATTTAGGTATAGCTAAGAAGACAACAACAAAGGTCATAAAATGGGATAATAAAACATACTTGATTAACCTGAAACAAAGCAACAGAAAAATTTTTTAAAAAGCAAGATAGTAGTTACTCATCTAACCACATCAAAAACTACATTAAATATTGCAGTCAAGTTGTAGAGACTTAAGTCCAACCATATTAAAACTTATATAAAGTGTAAATGGATTAATATCAGATTTAATATGCCAAACATGCCAGATTAAAAACCGAGGTCAACTATATGGCATCATGACTAGTTGATATCAGAAAAAGTAGGCTTCAAACAAAGGTTAAAACAAGAGATGAAGAAGCACATTTCATTTTGGAAAAAAAAGTGGGGGGAGGCAATTTATCAAGAAGACATACCAATCATAAATATTGTCATACCTAATACCAAACCCAAAACCAAACCCACTGCCGCCGAGTTGATTCCAACCCATAGCAACCCTATAGGACAGAGTAGAACTGCCCCATAGAGTTTCCAAGGAGTGCCTGAAGGATTCGAACTGCCGACCTTTTCATTAGCAGCCGTAGCACTTAACCACTACCCCACCAGGGTTTCCTACCTAATTACAGATCTTAAAAATTCATGAAACAATGAAAGAACTAAAGGGAATGATAAAGAAATTCTCTCTCATTGTGGGGGGTTTTAATACCTCTCTTGAAATAACTGGTAGGATAAATAGACAACAATCACTAAGGACATAGAAGATACTTCAACTGTCTTGTCCTAATTGGGTTTTACAGAGCACAACATCCTACAAGTGCAGAATACACATTATTTACAAGTGCCAGAATATTCACCTAAATAGACCATGTGCTGACCAAAAGATAAGTTATGATGAATTTTAAAGGGTTGAAATCCAATAGAGTATGTTTCATGACCACAACACAATTAAATTAGAAATCAGTAATATGTTATCCAGAAAAAATACTGGTGTTGGAAATTAAATAACACATATTTACATACCCATAGGTCAAAGAATTAATTACAAAATAAATTAAAACACATTATACTAAAAAGAACAATAAAAATGCAACATTTAAAGACATGTTGGATACAGCTAAATCAGTTCTTAGAGGTAAATTTATACCTTTAACTGTTTTTATGAGAAAAGGAGAACAGCTTAAAATCAATGAAGTAAGCTTCCATCTTAACAAGCTCAGAAAAGAACAAAGTATACCCAAAGAAATGTAAGATATAAATAAATATATTATTATTTATTAATAAAATTATATAATAAATAAATACATAAGATAATAAATAAAATAAAAACAGACAATAGAAAAAAATGAACAAAAAGTTGGATTTTGTAAAAGATTAATAGAATTGATAAAATCATATCAATATTAAGAAATTGTAATAGATTGAAAGAGAGTAAGAACAAAAATTTTGCTATCTGGGAAAAAATGGGTTATAACTACAGAAGTTAAAGACGTCAAGTCACAATAGAATGTTTTAAACAACTTTATGGCAATAAATTTGATAACAGACAAAATTGACATATTACTTAAAAAATTCAACTTTCCAAAAATGACACAAGAATAAATATAAAATCTGAAAAGCTCTGTATCTATTTTTACAAATGAATTTTTATTAATAAACTTTCTATCAAGGAAGTTAAAATCTTGGACTCTTGCATTGGAGAATTATATCAAATACCAAAGAAAATTTCTTTTAGAAATTAAAGGAAGAAGTTATACTTCTCAAAACACTTTATGAATCTAGCATAATCCCAAAACTAAACCTAATATATTACATAAAAAGAAACAACAGACCAATTACCCTATTAACACATATGCAAAAATTCTTTAAAATTACCAAAATGAATCATAAATATATACAAATAATAACATATTACAGACAACTGAATTTTCTCATAAATTTAAGATGTTGGTTCTACATTCAAAAAGAAATCAATGCAGTGCACTACATTAACACAGTAAAGGATAATTTCACATGGAAAAAAAAAACCCAATTTATTCATCATACCATATATAAACTTATTTCAAATGGATCAGGGACAAAAACACAAAGCTAAAACTGTAAAATTTCTACAAGCAAATGTATCAGAAAATCTTCACAACCTTGGGATCGACCACAAATTTTTATATGGGAGAATATAAAGAATAAGCAGCAAAAGAAGTTGATATAGCAGATTTCACCAAAATTAAAACCTTAGGTTCTTCAAATGACATCACCAAGAAACTGACAGGCTCAAGAAGATTAAAAGAATATAACTTTAGTACTTACATATATCTAGCAAAGGGCTTGTAGACAGCATTTATAAAGAATTCTTAAAATCAGTAATAAGACAAATGACTTAAACGGGGACAAATATGAACAGACATTTCACAGAATAAGATATATAAATGACTTGTAAGTATACGAAAAACACAGAAATCGTTAGTCACCCACTATCATATATACATTACGCAATTTCTGCAAGGCTTTTGAATCACATATTTATATGCATGTTCCTGTAATATGTATAAGGCATTGTTATCTTTGCATCTATAAATGCTCTTAAGCCCCAGATGCACAAGTCACTTATAATGTGACTTAAAAGCAGAAAAATTCTGAATTTAAAGACAGAAAAGTATTTAAGGAACTATCTATATGTGATCAAATTAACAACAACAACTCAAAAAGTTAGATGAGAAGCTTAGGGATAGTGAGTTTATGTTAATGGTGGTGGAATAATTTGGAAAAGGATAGCGAGAATGGTTGTACGACTTGAAGACTTTAATTAGTGTCACTGAACTGTACAAGAAGAAAATGTTGAACTGGTGTGTGTTTTGCTGTGTTTATTTTTAGCAAAAAATAATAACGATAATAATAAGATAAAAATAGTAGTATGTAAAGCATGTGAAATCTGTTGTAAACAACCTCTGTAAATTGGTTTGGCACCTGCATGACGTGATAAAAGAAAATGTGACGTACAGTTTTATCTCTGTAAGGTGACCTTGAGACATTAGGCCAGTTGCAGGCAATCCTTTAATCTGTAAAAGATACAGCGTTAGACAAATGTCTGACCTTAAAGAAAAGATGTAACACACTAAACACGGCCATCACCTATCCTTATCGTGTAAGGTCAAAGTTAGAAAATTGTGTATAAGCACTGGACTTCTGTATATTCCTTGAGAGAAGACAAAGGCAAGAGATCCTTCTCTAGACTCTGACACTCTCTGGAAAGGAGACCTTGTCAGGGACTAAGTGGACTAAGGGGGACCTCCACTGAGCTTGAAACACGGTTAAGCCTTCCTCCTGAGACGGCTTCTAGAAGGCAAAGCCTGAAGCCTAAAGACTGGGATTCTAACCATAGAACTAACATTGTAATTGTAACTTTAAGACATAAATTATCATCTTGCGTTCTTACCTAAGTGCCTTGCTATGACTACCTAGCAATAAACTAAATGAGTTTATGCATGACAAACTTGAGCAATTTTTAATTCATACTTAAAACTAAAACCCACAAATCAATCAAGTAAAAAAAGAAGAGAAAAAATCGCAATAAGATACCACTTCATTCTCCCTAAAAAGGGCTAAAATTTAAATAAAATTAAAAAAAAAAGACTGACAATATCAAATTTTGGCCAGGATGTAAAGCAACTGGAACTCTCATGCATTGCTGGTGGAAATGTGAAATGGGTGAAATGGTACATTTTTTTGGAAAACAATTTAACAGTATCTTACAAGGTTAAACATAAACTTACCAAATGACCCAGCCATCTCATTTCTTTATCCAGGAAAAATCAAATCATAACATATGCATAAAGACTTGTACTCAGATATTCAAAAAAATTCCTCATGATATCCCCAACTCGGAAAACAAATGTCTATCAACTGGAAAATAGATAGTTAAAGTGTATGAGTCGGAATTGAATTGATGGTAACAGGTAGTATCTCACACCAAACCAAAAAAAAAAAGAAACCTGTTGCTGGGGAGTCAATGCCAACACAGAGCAACCCTGTAGAACAGAGTAGAGCAGTCCCATAGGGTTTTCCAAGGAGAAGCTGGTAGATTTGAACTGTCAGCTTTTTGGTTAACAGCCAAGCTCTTAACCACTGCGCCACTAGGGCTCCAGTATCTCTTACCCAAACCTCATTGCCATCAAGCTGATTCTGACTCATAGCAACCCTAAAGGATACAGTAGAACTGCCCCATGGGGTTTCCAAAGAGCGGCTGGTGGATTTGAACTACCATCCTTTTGGTTAGCAACAAAAGGCTTAATCACTCGTGCCACCAGGGATACTACAGTGGTATATAAATCACCAACTAAAAGAAACAAACTACTAACGCACACATCATGGATGAATCTCAAAGAAACATCACTCTGAGTGACAGAAGCCAGATACAAAAGAATCCGTGCTGTATGATTGTATTTACATGAAGTTCTAGAATAAGTAAAAGTAGTCTGTAAGTGACAGAAATCACACCAGTGGCTGCCTGGGATGAGGGGCAGTGGTAGCTGATCATAAAGCAGTTGATTACGTGTCTGTCAATCTAATCAAACCGCAGATTTAAAATGTGTGCATTTTATTGTATGTAATTATACTTTAATAACATTAGTATCATAAAACAAAAGAAAAATACATAATCAAAATGAAAACTTTCTTTTCCAGAGCACAACATGTTATTATTCATAAACAGAATAATTCATAAGTCAAGGTATTTATGCTGAAAAGAATTAATAAAAGATTAAAAATGGTGATAAAATGTATAGTTGACTTCATCATAAAGTTGATTTAACATATGTAGCCATTTCAAGATTACTTCCTTTGAGGCAGAACTAATATGCCTATTACATTTTTAGTTTGTTTTTCTAAAGGCACATGTTAGCTAAAGTTAAAATGTGTAAGTCTTCTTCCTTAGGCTACTTTTAATGTCTCTAATCTGATGGTTGTTAAAAATGTACATATAATTTACTTATGTAGATGCATTCTATTGAAACATTCTAGATAAGTGCCAGTTCTCTCAGGGGATCAAGAGAGTGTCACATTACACATCTGACAATAATTGGCAGACCGCCTTATATTACTGAATATACTGAATTGCATTAAATTGGATAGAAATGGACTGAATCAGAAGCAGTGCAGTACAGCATAAAGGACACTGGCTAAAGTTTCAAAAACTTGTGTTTTAGTCCTGGTTCTGCCTATATGTAAACTTGGATGAGTCGCTTCATTTCTCTGGACTCCAATCTTCTCATTCCCTGAACAAACATGTTGAACTCTGATCTATGAACTAGGAATAGAAAAGCAGAAGGCAAACCCCTAACATGATGCAGATGATGGTTAAGTGGAGAAGACGTAATTATAGCAAATTTAACACAACAGCATGGCACATGCCATGATGGAGGACAAGATGACAGGTAAGCACGGGCTGCTGGCTCCTTGCCTAAACCCAAACCTGGAGAGGCCCCAGAATTGAGATGGTATCTAAGAGGCATCACAGATAGTTATCACCAAAAACTCTGAAAAACCCTTGTTTAGGTGAAAGCCATACATGTCCTTATGCATATGGGGAATTGTAGTTCTAGAATGGGAGAGGGTTAGGTACCACAGGTGTGGTATGGGAAGGCCAGAAAGCAGTAGTAATAGCCAGTGCCAACCAGAGATAGGTGGGTAACTTCAGGGCTGTGGTGAGGGTGGAAAGCTGGTAATAGGAGAAGGTGGGCAGGCTTACTATTGAGGGTTTCCTGTTCTCTGACCCCTCGCCCCATGCTCTGAACCAGCGAATCTCAGTAAATGTCAGCAGCCTCTAGAGAAAACAAATACTAAAGAATGAGTACTTTTAGATTTGATGAGGGGCAGGATCCCCTGGGGTCAGAGAAGCACATGAGGAGTAGTTTGGCCCAGATTTTCACTCTAGGAATTCTTCTCCATGAGCTGTCCTCCTCAACATGGATGCTCACCAGGAAGAGCACACGCTGGCGCCTGGCTTTGTTTTTATCCTCCAGGCTGATTAATGTTACACTGGTCCCTACAAAATGAAATTTGAAAAGAAAAATAATGAGATTATCTGAAGAGTCCAGAAAGTACAAAATGATAGATATGAGAAAGTAATATGTCACCAAATATATATTGAGGAAAGTTAAAGGATAAAAGGTAAAAAAGCTAGACAGAAAAAAATGTTATTAAACAAAAGAGAGTCTAAGCTGGAAAACACAATACGGGCAAACATTATTATACCTTAGTAAATGGAAATATAAAACTAGAATATTCATCAAAAATTACCATATATGCACCCTGGTGGTCCAGTGGTTAAGCATTCAGCTGCTAACCAAAAGGTCGGTAGTTCGAATCCACCAGCCACTCCTTGTAAACCCTGTAGGGCAGTTCTACTCTGTTCTGTAGTGTAGCTATGAATTGGAATCAACTTGACAGCAACAGGTTAGGTTTGGTTTTGGTTTATATAGTCTGTATGGAAAATAACCGACAAATCATCTCAACATTTCTTCTGTTATTTACCTTTTCACGACCTTGCCCATTTCTTCTATTTTATTTTCTGTCCTTTTTGTTGTTGTTGTTGATCTACAGGGGTTCCTAGTGAAGTAAAAATTTTAGTAATTTTTCATTTGGAATCAATCTGGATATCTTTCCCATTCACTTTGCACTTTTCTGTTGACTTTATATTTTATCGTTCTTTGTTGAACAGAAATATTTAACTTGTATGCTGTCAAATCCATCAGATATTTTCCTTAAGTTTTGTACTTCTGAGTCTCCTTATAAATGCCTTTTGTTCTTATATGATCTATTTTATTTTTATAGTTTATTCTATTCGTTTAAATATTAACATGCCTGGAGTCCAAAATTGCCTATGTTGAGGTATAAGCATCCATTTTGGTCAGATTGCGTTGAGTCTATAGATATATTTAGGAGAATTGATGGTTTTACAGTATTAAGACTTTTATGTCAAAGAACATAGCATATCTCTACTTTTTTTTTGTATACTTCATAGTAATCACAGAAATTCAAATTACAAGTACAATGAAATACCACTACATTTCTACCAAAATGGCTAAAATTAAAAAGACTGACATTATTAACCTTTAGTAAGGATTTGTAGAAACAAAACTCTCATACACTGCTAGTGGTAATGTAAACTGATGAATTGCTTTGAAAACTGGTAATATCTATTAAATTTGGACGTACACATATCCACTGTATACCTAGAAATTTCATTATACCCCCCCAGAAATGGGTTACATGCTAACCAAAAAATATATCTAAGAGTGCTCACATCGTTTTTTTTTTCTTTGTCATAGTTCATACTGGAAACAATTCTATCAAGGTGGTCCATCACTTTAGAAGAAAAAGATGATTCTATGTTCTTCTCAAGGAGTCCCTGGGTGATGTAAATGGTTATAATGCTCAGTCTCTAACTGAAAAGTTGGAGGTTCAAGCCCACCCAAAGTTTCTCAGAAGAAAGTTCTGACAATCTACTTCCAAAATATCAGCCATTGAAAACCCTGTGGAGTACAGTTCTACTCTGACACACAAAGGGTTGCCATGATTCAGAGCTGACGGCAACTAATTGGGTTTCATCCTAAGAAACGTCAATAGGGCGTTTGATGAAATTCAATATCTACTCTTGACAAATTTCTTAGGAAACTAGAAATGGATAAGAAATTTTCAACCTTATTAAGCCTGTCTCCAAAATCCACAACAAACACTCTGCATTTTGACTAAACAGTGGAATTTTTTCTTTAAGAGCAGGAATAAGATAAGGTTGCCTATCGCTACTTCTAAAAATATTCACCAATTAATTGGAGGTACTAGACTAGATAGTAAAGGAATAAAATATATGAAGATTGGAAAAATAAAGCTATAATAATTTACAAATGATACTATTACCTATGAATGAAAAAAAAAAAAAAACCTACCATGTTGCTGTTGTTATTGTTAGGTGTTGTAGAGTCAGTTCTGACTCAGAGCAACCCTACATACAACAGGATGAAACACTGCCTGGTGCTGCACCATCCTCACAATCGTTTTCATGCTTGAGCCCATTGTTGCAGCCATTGTATCAATCTATCTTGTTGAAAGTCTTCTTTTTCACTGGCCTTCTGCTTTACCAAGCATAATGTCCTTCTCCAGGGACTAGTTCCTCCTGATAATATGTTTGAAGTACATGAGACGAAGTCTCCCCATCCTCACTTCCAAGGCACATTCTGGCTGTACTTCTTCCAAAACAGATCTGTTTGTTCTTCTGGCAGTTCATGGCATACTCAATTTTCTTTACCAGCACCAAAAGTCAGAGATATCAATTCTTTTTCAGTCTTTATTATTCTTATAATATTTAGGTAAAATTCTTGATTAAAAGATCAGTGTCTACAATTCTATTGATTTTATTGAAGTCATAAGATTAACAGAGATATGTAATTTAAAATACTATTTGCAATTGCATCAAACATATAAATTACCTCAGAATAAATTTAACAAAATAATGCAGTAATTTTATAAATATTTTTAAGTATATTAAAAATCATTAAAGGAGACCTTTAGATCAAAGACCACAGCCTTCAGTCTGGATTACACCTCAATATAAAGAAAACAAAAATCTTCACAACTGGACCAATAAGCAACATCATGATAAATGGAGAAAAGATTGAAGTTGTTAAGGATTTAATTTTACCTGGATCCACTTTCAATGCCTACGGAAGCAGCAGCCAAGAAATCAAACGACATGTTGCACTGGGCAAATTCGCTGCAAAAGACCTCCTTAAAGTATTAAAAAGCAAAGGTGTTACCTCAAAGACTAAGATGCTCCTGACCCAAGCCATGGTGTTTTCAACTGTGTCATAAGCATGTGAAAGCTGGATGGTCAATAAGGAAGGCCAAAGAAGAATTGATGCTTTTGAGTTATGGTGCTGGCGAAGAATATTGAATATATCATGGACTGCCAAAAGAACGAAAAAACCTGCCTTGAAAGAAGTGTAGCCAGAATGCTCCTTAAAAGCAAGGATGGTGAGACTACATACTTGGGACATGTTATCAGGAGGGATCAGTCCCTGGAGAAGGACATCACGCTTGGTAAAGTAGAGGGTCAGCGAAAAAGAGGAAGACTCTAAATGAGATGGATTGACACAGTGGCTGCAACAATGGGCTCAAGCACAACAAGGATTGTGAGGATGGTGCAGGACCGGGCAGTGTTTATTTCTGGGTCACTATGAGTTTTTTTTATGAGTTGGAACTGACTCAATGATATCTAACAACAACAACAACAATAAAGGAGAACTTATTAACAGTGAAGCAAACTGTATTCACTGACAGAAAAACAAAATCTTCTGTAATCCTAATTAATTTTTTTTTGTGGAAATTTCATGTAAACTCAAAAATGTATATAGATGAACAGAAAGCCTGGAATAGCCAAGACATTCCCCAGAAAGACCAAACGTATAAATTTGTCTTTGCTGACGCAAAGATTTATCATAAATCGGTAGTAATGAAGTAAGTGTGGTACTGAACATGGACAGATAAATAGAACAATGTATAACAATAGGAAACCCAAAACATAGAATGGCACAGTTAATAATGAGTATAGGTGACTAAAGAAAAGACTTTGAAAAAACAGTACTGGAAAAAATGTTATGCAGAGGGAAAAAAAGGAAGAAAATTGGGCCACTTTCTTGTGTCATATACAAATATAAATGCCAGGTGGATTAAAAGACTTATATGTAAAAAAAAAAGAAAAGAAAACCCTAAAAGTTCTAGAAGTCAATATAGGAGAATATCTACAATCTTGTATAGGGAAATGTTTCTTAAACATTGTTGTGTAGCACTAACCAAAAACAGAAAGATTGGTAGATTTAACTACCTAACATTTAACAATTCTTGCTCATCAGCCTACACAAAAGAAAGGAAAAACGGCAAGTCACAAAGGAAAGAAGATATTTGGAGGATGCGTAACTGACAAAGAATTAGTATGTAGTACATTATATGTTCTCCGTAAGAACTTATGCGTATGAATAAGGGAAAATAGAAAAATGAATAAAAAATTTGAAAGGGAACTTTAGAGAGAAGGATTCACAAGTAGCCAATTAATATATGAAAAAATACATAGCCTCATAATAATCAGAGATTTTCTAAAAACTAAAAAAAAAGAAAAATGAAATAGCATTGTACACACAACGGATCTACAAAAGGTAATTCTGACAATATCTAGTGTAGGCAAGGATTAAGAAAATACATACGGCTATTTAGGAGTGTAAATTGTTAACGGGAAAAAAAGCTTCAGGGAAAAAAAGGCATTGTATTGGTAAAATTAAAATATGTATACCCTAAGGGGACCCAGGAATTTCCCTCCTAGCTTCATATTTTTGTAGATGTGCCCAGGAGATAGGTACAAAAATTTCATTACAACACTGTGTGTAATAGCAAAAAATCTGAAACAACTCAAATGTTCATCAATAATAGATAAATGAATTATGCACATTAATATGGTGAAAAACTCAACATCAGCGAAAAACTCAACATCGGTGAATGCATCTATACCCAACAATATTGATGACTTTCAGGAATACAATGTTGTTGTTGTTAGGTGTCATCAAGTCAGTTCTGACTCATAGTGACCCTTTGTACAAGAGAATGAAATGCTGCCCAGTCCCAGGAATACAATATTTAGTACAAAAAAAGTATAGAAAACTCCTTCTTTATGTCATTGATTGAATTACGCCCCCCCCAAAAATGTGTATATCAACTTGGTTAGGCCATGATTCCCAGTGTTCTGTTGTTGTCCTCCATTTTGTAATTGTAATTTTATGTTAAAGAGGACTACGGTGGGATTGTAACACCCTTACCGGGTCACATCCCTGATCCAATGTAAAGGGAGTTTCCCTGGGGTGTGGCCTATACTACCTCTCAAGAGATAAAAGGAAAGGGAAGCTAGCAGAAAGGGAGGACCTCATACCACCAAGAAAGCAGTTCTGGGAGCAGAGCATGGCCTTTGAGCCCTGTGTTCCTGCATGGAGGAGCTCCTAGCCCAGGGGAAGGCTGACGACAAGGACATTTCTCCAGAGCCAACAGAGAGAGAAAGCCTTTCCCTGGACCTGGCACCCTGAATTCAGACTTCTAGCCTACTAGACTGTGAGAAAATGAATTTCTCTTTATTAAAGCCATCCACTTGTGGCATTTCTGTTAGAGAAGCACTAGATGACCGAGACACTCTATTTCATATAACTTTCAAAAACATGCAAAAGTAAATAGTGTTATTTTGAGATATAAAAGTAAGTTATAGGGGGCCAAGATGGCGGACTAGGTGGACGCTACCGCGGATCCCTCTTGCAACAAAGACTCGGAAAAACAAGTGAATCGATCACATACATAACAATCTACGAACTCTGAACAACAAACACAGATTTAGAGACAGAGAACAAATACGGGGAGGCAGCAATTGTTTTCAGAGCCTGGAGCCAGCGTACCAGTCAGGTGACCTTCGGAGCCCGATTTGGGGCAGAGCCCAGGGGGGCAGACAGCACAGACCAGGGGCCCAGCGCTAGCCCCCGAACTCATTCCGGGAGGGGGCCCAGCTGGTTCGCGCGGGCCGCGTGGCGGCGCAGCCGGTGGGAGAAGTCCCCGGGAGGCAGCGACTGATCTTGGAGCGGGGAGAGCAGCGACAGCCGGGGAGCCGTCCCGCCGGGATTTTGGTGGGAGCGGGCGTGGCGTGAGCGCGGGGAGCAGCTCCATCCCCCTGAATTGACCCCAGGGGGGTCCCAGACGGTTCGCGGGGGCGGCGTGGTGGTGCAGCCGGTAGGAGAAGTCCCCGGGAGGCAGTGGCTGCTCTTGGAGCGGGGAGAGTGGTGTCCCAGTTGGGACGCGCAGTCACAGCACAGGTATGGGGAGCTGCTCCGCTCTCCTGAGCTGACCCGGGGGGGGACCAGCCGGTTCACAGGGGCGGCATGCGACGCAGCTGGCGGGATGGGGAGTCCCCAGGAGGCAGCGACTAATTTTGGAGTCGGGAGTGCACCGTCCCAGTAGGGGAGCCTTAACCTAGGGGGTGGGGCTGGCAGTGGAGGATCTGACCGTGACTCAAGTGGGCCAGACCCTCCGGGGGCAATCTCCACACAGCCAGTGCACATAGGCGACGCACCCCGTGGAAATCTCAGATATAATAGTCATTCCAAGCAAGACAAGCAACTCTGGCTATATTCTGAGGTGTTACTCTCCTAGTTCTCGGATCCCTCCCCCACCCTCCCCAGGCGGCTCCATTAACATCCGAATAGCCTGAGCGAGAGGGAGAACTCTGATAGGGATCTGACTGCATTTTTTTTTAGTGGATTTTCTGGAAAAACTAGTTTCCCAGTGATGGCTCGGAGACAGCAGTCCATATCAAACCACATGAAGAAGCAGACCATGACAGCTTCTCCAACCCCCCAAATAAAAGAATCAAAATCTTTCCCAAATGATGATACAATCCTGGAATTATCAGATACAGAATATAAAAAACTAATTTACAGAATGCTTAAAGACATCACAAATGAAATAAGGCAAACTGCAGAAAAAGCCAAGGAACACACTGATAAAACTGTTGAAGAACTCAAAAAGATTATTCAAGAACATAGTGGAAAAATTAATAAGCTGCAAGAATCCTTAGAGAGACAGCATGTAGAAATCCAAAAGATTAACAATAAAATTACAGAATTAGACAACGCAATAGGAAGTCAGAGGGGCAGACTCGAGCAATTAGAATGTAGACTGGGACATCTGGAGGACCAGGGAATCAACATCAACATAGCTGAAAAAAATCAGATAAAAGAATTTAAAAAAATGAAGAAACCCTAAGAATCATGTGGGACTCTATCAAGAAGGATAACTTGCGAGTGATTGGAGTCCCAGAACAGGGAGGGGGGACAGAAAACACAGAGAAAATAGTTGAAGAACTCCTGACACAAAACTTCCCTGACATCATGAAAGACGAAAGGATATCTATCCAGGATGCTCATTGAACCCTATTTAAGATTGATCCAAAAAGAAAAACACTAAGACATATTATCATCAAATTTGCCAAAAACAAAGATAAACAGAAAATTTTAAAAGCAGCCAGGGAGAAAAGAAAGGTTTCCTTCAAGGGAGAATCAATAAGAATAAGTTCAGACTACTCAGCAGAAACTATGCAGGCAAGAAGGGAATGGGACGACATATACAGAGCACTGAAGGAGAAAAACTGCCAGCCAAGGATCATATATCCAGCAAAACTCTCTCTGAAATATGAAGGTGAATTTAAGATATTTACAGATAAACACAAGTTTAGAGAATTTGCAAAAACCAAACCAAAGCTACAAGAAATGCAAAAGGAGATTGTTTGGTCAGAAAACCAATAATATCAGGTACCAGCACAATACAAGGTCACAAAACAGAACATCCTGATATCAACTCAAACAGGAAATCACAAAAACAAACAAATTAAGATTAATTTAAATAAATAAATAAAACAATACACATAACAGGGAATCATGGAAGTCAACAGGTAAAAGATCACAATAATCAAAAAGAGGGACTAAATACAGGAGGCACTGAACTGCCAGACGGAGAGTGATACAAGGAGATATAGAACGATACAAGTTAGGTTTTTACTTAGAAAAACAGGGGTAAATAATAAGGTAACCACAAAAAGGAATATCAACTCCAAAACTCAGGATAAAAGCCAAGAAAAATGTAACCACTCAACTAACCCAAAGTCAAACACTATGAAAATGAGGATCTCACAATTTACTAAGAAAAACATCTCAGCACGAAAAAGTAAGTGGAAAAATGAAATGGCCAACAACACACATGAAAAGGCATCAAAATGACAGCACTAAAAACTTATTTATCTATAATTACGCTGAATGTAAATGGACTAAATGCACCAATAAAGAGACAGAGAGTCACAGACTGGATAAAGAAACACGATCCATCTATATGCTGCCTACAAGAGACACAACTTAGACTAAGAGACACAAACAAACTAAAACTCAAAGGATGGAAAAAAATACATCAAGCAAACAGTAAGCAAAAAAGAAGAGGAGTAGCAATATTAATTTCTGACAAAATAGACTTTAGACTTAAATCCACCACAAAGGATAAAGAAGGACACTATATAATGATAAAAGGGACAATTGATCAGGAAGACATAACCATATTAAATATTTATGCACCTAATGACAGGGCTGCAAGATACATAAATCAAATTTTAACAGAATTGAAAAGTGAGATAGACACCTCCACATTTATAGTAGGGGACTTCAACACACCACTTTCGGAGAAGGACAGGACATCCAGTAAGAAGCTCAATAGAGACACGGAAGACCTACTTACAACAATCAACCAACTTGACCTCATTGACTTATACAGAACTCTCCACCCAACTGCTGCAAAATATACTTTTTTTTCTAGTGCACATGGAACATTCTCTAGAATAGACCACATATTAGGTCATAAAACAAATCTTTCCAGAGTCCAAAAGATCGAAATATTACAAAGCATCTTCTCAGACCACAAGGCAATGAAACTAGAAATCAATAACAGAAAAACTAGGGAAAAGAAATCAAATACTTGGAAAATGAACAATACCCTCCTGAAAAAAGACTGGGTTATAGAAGACATCAAGGAGGGAATAAGGAAATTCATAGAATGCAACGAGAATGAAAATACTTCCTATCAAAACCTCTGGGACACAGCAAAAGCAGTGCTCAGAGGTCAATTTATATCGATAAATGCACACATCCAAAAAGAAGAAAGAGCCAAAATCAGAGAACTGTCCTGACAACTTGAACAAATAGAAAGTGAGCAACAAAAGAACCCATCAGGCACCAGGAGAAAACAAATAATAAAAATTAGAGCTGAACTAAATGAATTAGAGAACAGAAAAACAATTGAAAGAATTAACAAAGCCAAAAGCTGGTTCTTTGAAAAAATTAACAAAATTGATAAACCATTGGCTAGACTGACTAAAGAAATACAGGAAAGGAAACAAATAACCCGAATAAGAAACGAGAAGGACCACATCACAACAGAACCAAATGAAATCAAAAGAATCATTTCAGATTACTACGAAAAATTGTACTCTAACAAATTTGAAAACCTAGAAGAAATGGATGAATTCTTGGAAAAACACTACCTACCTAAACTAACACATTCAGAAGTAGAACAACTAAATAGACCCATAACAAAAAAAGGGATTGAAACAGTAATCAAAAAACTTCCAATAAAAAAAAGCCCTGGCCCGGACGGCTTCACTGCAGAGTTCTACCAAACTTTCAGAGAAGACTTAACACCACTACTACTGAAGGTATTTCAAAGCATAGAAAATGACGGAATACTACCCAACTCATTCTATGAAGCCACCATCTCCCTGATACCAAAACCAGGTAAAGATATTACAAAAAAGAAAATTATAGACCTATATCCCTCATGAACATAGATGCAAAAATCCTCAACAAAATTCTAGCCAATAGAATCCAACAACACATCAAAAAAATAATTCACCCTGATCAAGTGGGATTTATACCAGGTATGCAAGGCTGGTTTAATATCAGAAAAACCATCAATGTAATCCATCACATAAATAAAACAAAAGATAAAAACCACATGATCTTATCAATTCATGCAGAAAAGGCATTTGACAAAGTTCAACACCCATTTATGATAAAAACTCTTACCAAAATAGGAATTGAAGGAAAATTTCTCAACATAATAAAGGGCATCTATGCAAAGCCAACAGCCAATATCACTCTAAATGGAGAGAACCTGAAAGCATTTCCCTTGAGAATGGGTACCAGACAAGGATGCCCTTTATCACTGCTCTTATTCAACATCGTGCTGGAAGTCCTAGCCAGGGCAATTAGGCTAGACAAAGAAATAAAAGGTATCCGGATTGGCAAGGAGGAAGTAAAGTTATCACTATTTGCAGATGACATGATCTTATACACAGAAAACCCTAAGGAATCCTCCAGAAAACTACTGAAACTAATAGAAGAGTTTGGCAGAGTCTCAGGTTATAAAATAAACATACAAAAATCACTTGGATTCCTCTACATCAACAAAAAGAACACCGAAGAGGAAATAACCAAATCAATACCATTCACAGTAGCCCCCAAGAAGATAAAATCCTTAGGAATAAATCTTACCAAGGATGTAAAAGACCTATACAAAGAAAACTACAAAGCTCTACTACAAGAAATTCAAAAGGACATACTTAAGTGGAAAAACATACCTTGCTCATAGATAGGAAGACTTAACATAGTAAAAATGTCTATTCTACCAAAAGCCATCTATACATATAACGCACTTCCGATCCAAATTCCAATGTCATATTTTAAGGGGATAGAAAAACAAATCACCAATTTCATATGGAAGGGAAAGAAGCCCCAGATAAGCAAAGCATTACTGAAAAAGAAGAAGAAAGTGGGAGGCCTCACTCTACCTATTATATAGCCACAGAAGTCAAAACAGCCTGGTACTGGTACAATAACAGGCACATAGACCAATGGAACAGAATTGAGAACCCAGATATAAATCCATCCATGTATGAGCAGCTGATATTTGACAAAGGCCCAGTGTCAGTTAACTGGGGAAAAGATAGTCTTTTTAACAAATGGTGCTGGCATAACTGGATATCCATTTGCAAAAAAATGAAACAGGACCCATACCTCACACCATGCACAAAAAGTAACTCCAAGTGGATCAAAGACCTAAACATAAAGACTAAAACGATAAAGATCATGGAAGAAAAAATAGGGACAACCCTAGGAGCCCTAATACAAGGCATAAACAGAACACAAAACATTACCAAAAATGATGAAGAGAAACCAGATAACTGGGAGCTCCTAAAAATCAAACACCTATGCTCATCTAAAGACTTCACCAAAAGAGTAAAAAGACCACCTACAGCGCCTGATCTCTAAAATCTACATGATTGTGTCAAAACTCAACCACAAAAAGACAAACAACCCAATCAAGAAGTGGGCAAAGGATATGAACACACATTTCACTAAAGAAGATATTCAGGCAGCCAACAGATACATGAGAAAATGCTTTCGATCATTAGCCATTAGAGAAATGCAAATTAAAACTACGATGAGATTCTATCTCACACCAACAAGGCTGGCATTAATCCAAAAAACACAAAATAATAAATGTTGGAGAGGCTGTGGAGAGATTGGAACTCTTATACACTGCTGGTGGGAATGTAAAATGGTACAACCACTTTGGAAATCTATCTGGCATTATCTTAAACAGTTAGCAATAGAACTACCATACAACCCAGAAATCCCACTCCTCGGAATATACCCTAGAGATACAAGAGCCTTCATACAAACAGATATATGCACACCCATGTTTATTGCAGCTCTGTTTACAATAGCAAAAAGCTGGAAGCAACCAAGGTGTCCATCAACGGATGAATGGGTAAATAAATTGTGGTATATTCACACAATGGAATACTATGCATCGATAAAGAACAGTGACGAATCTGTGAAACATTTCATAACATGGAGGAACCTGGAAGGCATTATGCTGAGCGAAATCAGTCAGAGGCAAAAGGACAAATATTGTATAAGACCACTATTATAAGATCTTGAGAGACAGTAAAAACTGAGAACACATACTTTTGTGGTTACGAAGGGGGCGGGAGGGAGGGAGGGAGAGGGTTTTTTATTGATTAATCAGTAGATAAGAACTGCTTTGGGTGAAAGGAAAGACAACACTCAATACATGGAAGGTCAGCTCATTTGGACTGGACTAAAAGCAAAGAAGTTTCCGGGATAAAATAAATACTTCAAAGGTCAGCGGAGCAGGGGCGGGGGTCTGGGAAACATGGTTTGAGGGGACTTCTAAGTCAATTGGCAAAATAATTCTATTATGAAATCATTCTGCATCCCACTTTGAAATGTGGCGCTGGGGTCTTAAATGCTAACAAGCGGCCATCTAAGATGCAGCAATTGGTCTCAACCCACCTGGAGCAAAGGAAAATGAAGAACACCAAGGCCACACGACAACTAAGAGCCCAAGAGACAGAAAGGGCCACATGAACCAGAGACCTACATCATCCTGAGACCAGAAGAACTAGTTGGTGCCCGGCCACAATCAATGACTGCCCTGACAGGGAGCACAGCAGAGGACCCCTGAGGGAGCAGGAGATCAGTGGGATACAGACCCCAAATTCTCATAAAAAGACCATACTTAAGGGTCTGACTGTGACTGGAGGAATCCCGGCGGCAATGCTCCCCAGACCTTCTGTTGGCACAGGACAGGAACCATTCCCGAAGACAACTCATCAGACATGAAAGGGACTGGTCAGCAGGGGGAAGAGAGATGCTGATGAAGAGTGAGCTAGTTAAATCAGGTGGACACTTCAGAGTGTGTTGGCAACTCTTGTCTGGAGGGGGGATGGGAAGATAGAGAGAGAGGGAAGCTGGCAAAATTGTCATGAAACGAGAGACTGGAAGGGCTGACTCAATAGGGGGAGAGCAAGTGGGAGAAGGGAGTAAGATGTATGTAAAGTTACGTGTGACAGACTGATTAGATTTGTAAATGTTCACTTGAAGCTTAATAAAAATTAATTAAAAAAAAGTAAGTTATAAACACTAAAAGAAATTCAAGGACAAAATATATTTCGGGAATATAAAGGGAAAAAACATAAATTATAATGAAATATAATAGTGAGGGGCCTTCAAGAGACTGATGATTCTAGTGTGTTGAGAACCAAAAGTGTGCTTAACTCAATCTACGGCACTGAAGATGCAAGCATAGACTGCGGTAAGAGCATAAAATGAACATCAACCTACCTAAGGGCAAAGGGATGACCTGCATCTTCACGCCTATCAGTTACCCTATACTTTCCTATTACCCTGCATACCTTGGGCCGTCCCATAAAATGAAGATATTGGGTACAAAGTCTCTGCAGTTCCTTCCACTTAGACCATTCTTAAATTCTATAAAATAATGAGAGTTCGGATAATTGCCAGAAATGGACAGCATAGGGGTGAAATGATACCACTATGTTTACTCTTTGCATGTGTCCAGCAAGTCCTCAATCATATTGAGCCCTGGAATACATTCTGAGCATGATTTAAGCCATTAACTTATTGGTAACAAAACTTTTACCTCCCAAGATCATGAAGATGGTCAAGACCAGGCAATATTTTTTTTCTGTTATACTTAAGGTCACCATGACTCAGAGCCAACTTGATGGCAACTACCAACAACAAACTTTGCCCTTAATACTTACACCCAGGTGATGAGGAATGATGGAAAGTAAAGGTGCTAGCACCCGTCTCTACACTTCTACAGTCTTACTGTTGCTTCGAGTCATCCTAAGGGTTGGTTTTGGGTAAGATCAATAGTAGTGGACTCTGCTTGCTGCTTCTAAATACAGTTGATGTGGCAAATTGAGAGATATTTTCATCTTCAATATTTAACTAACCTTCACTGATCCTGACACTGAGCTGCCAGGTTCAAATAGCCTACAATCAATAACTGTCACTGGGAGGACAAGAAGCTTTAAGCAGTACACACAGTGTGGTACACTTACTAGCTCCTAGGCTCTGGATCTGTGTCTCTAGAAGCTCTGAAATCACTTGTTGACAGATGCATGGTGTCAACCACCCAGTCTCCCATAGAGGAACAGTGAACCTCAAGTTCTGCTTCCTGCTTTTTGCTTCCTAGTGGTCTTTAATCATCACATTTTTTAGGTTTTTCTCTATCAACAATACTTTATCCCTCCCCCTTACCCCCATAGAATGAGGATGGTCTAAGAAACGATGTTTCCGTAAATACCAGCAGCTTCTGGGGCTTTTGAAGATTTTAAGTTTCACCTGAAGCAAGGGAACACATCCTTGCAGCTGGGGTCCTTTTGAAGATGGCAGAGGTTATTGGGATTTTTAAATCTCCCTCTCATCCTGTCTAATAGGGCCAATCAAATATAATGGACAAGATTATACAAAGGTCACCTTGAAAACCCCCACGTGGCTAAAGTGGAAACAAACTACTTTAAGCTTCTGGTTAATCCCATACCATAAAGGGTTGTTCAGAACTCCCAGGGAGTTAGCAATAGCATCTGTTCCTCCAAGCAACAGGGCTTTTCGTGTTGAAGATAACCTTAAGCACTGGATTAGCCAAAATGTTTTTGGTTCAAACTCACACAGAGGCTCCTTAAAAGACAGCTCTGGCCATCTGTTTCTCAAAGGTCACAACCTTGAAAACCCTGTGGAGCAGCTGTACTCTGCAAACATGGAGTTGCCATGAGTCAGAATGGACTAGATGGCAACTAGCAGCAACATTAAATTCATCCATCATTGAAGGAATGCAAATAGGTAAACATTCTGCAAAATAAAAAAACCGTATAACCCTCAAGCTATCCTCCTTCTTTCTTTCTTTTTTTTTATTTTTGAAAATACTACTAAAATATATCATACTTTTTCTTATCTTCTTAAATATCATTTAAAAAATTACTGTCCTTGAGACAGGGCCATCACTATAGGTAAAGTACTGCAATGCAAGAATACAGTGATGCCCTAGAGAATTAAATCAGTGTAGAACTTTTTCCTCCTATATTAAATATCTCTAAATTGTAATTTTTTTGCATATAGAAACTTTTATTTGTCTACAATTTTAATGTAATTTTTCACAATTACCAACACACTTAAATTGAGCTCGGAAAAACGACTATGATGAAAACTTCCCAAAGTATTTAATTATATGAAAATGGTACATTTTTTTCCAGAATCATTTGATTTCCACTGTGGTGGTGTTATTAGGTGTCATTGAGTTGCTTCTGACTCAAATTGACCCTACGTACAATAGAATGAAACACTGCTCAGTCCTGCACCATCCCGACAATTATTGCTATCTATGTTCGAGCCCATTGTTGCAGCCACAGTGTCAATCCATGTCCTCAAGGATCTTATTTTTCCCTCTTATAGAGCATAATGTCCTTCTCTAGTAATTGGTCCCTCCTGATAACAAGTTAAAAGTATGTAAGACGAAATCCCCATCCTCGCATCTAAGGAGCACTCTGGCTGTACTTCTTCCCACACAGACTTGTTTGCTCTTCTGGCAGTCCATGGTATATTCATATTCTTAAAAAAAGGACTTCTTTCTTCAGTACCATTTGTTCTTGATCCTGCGCTACCTCCTGAAATGTCTGAACGTTGACCAATTCTTTCTGATACAGTGATTCTGTATATTCCTTCCATCTTGTTTTGCTGCTTCCGGCATCATTCAATTTTTACCCATAAAATCCTTCAAAATTGCGACTTGTGGCTTCAGTTTTTTCTTTAGTTCCATCAGCTTGAGAAATTTGGAGCTCGTTCTCACTTTTGATTTTTTAAGTCCAGGTGTTTGCACATTTCATTGTATTACTTTACTTTGTCTTCTCCAGGCTCCCTTCACAATCTTCTGATCTGCTCTTTTGAATCATCATTTCTTCCATTTGCTTTAACTACTCTATGTTCAAGAGCAAATTCGAGAGACTCTTCTGGTATCCATTTTGGTCTTTTCTTTCTTTCCTGTCTTTTTAATAAATTTTGCTTTCTTCATATATAATATCCTTGATGTCATCCCCCAATTTATCTGGTCTTCGGTCAATAGCATTCAATGCATCAAATCTGTTCTTGATTTCTATTAGCTTATCATATGTTTGCCCTTTAAAAATGATTTTTGTTTCTGTTTTAATAAGTGAAGCATAAAATACATAAAGTTTGGAGTTCACTAACCTTAAGTGCACAACTTAATGTTCAGTCATTAAGAAACCGTTCTACCGTTTACTCATTGCCCAGCAGATCATAACGTTCCTTGTGCTTACTCATTGTCAATAATCTTTCCAAGAGCTAACCTTTATTTTTACTTCTTTAATTATCTATTGACTTTGTTTTTTCTTGAACTTCATATTGCATGTATTCTTTTGTAATGACCTTTTTTGCTCAACATTAATTATAATGTCCTTGAGATTCATCTATCCCATTACATTTATTAGTAGATTATTATTTTTATTGATGTATAGCTGTCCATATGATGAAATATAACATAACCTCCCTACCTATTATTTTATTGATTCATATTTGAAGTGTTTCCAATTTTAACTATTATGACTAAAACTGATATGTTCATTTTTGTACCTGTATTTTGGTGAACATATGCACTTTATTTTCTGGAGCACATGCCTAGGAGTGGGTGTCATTTAGAAAACACTGTGCGTAGTTATTTAAAAAGCATTTGTAGTTATTTACATTCCCGATTGTAAAGTACAAGAATTCCAGCTTTTCTGTATTCTTACTAACACTCGATATTGTCCATCTTTCCTTTTTTAAGTTTTAGCTATTCTGGTAGGCGTACAGTGGTGCTTTCTGGTGGTTTATCTTTATTTTTCTTTTTGTGATGTTTTGGTCTTATTTTCATTGGTTTTATTTGCTCCTTTATTAAAAAGACTTTATAATTAAATTTTTATTTTGAGATGACTCCAGATTTACATGCAGGTTGTAAACATATTTGACTTTATTATTTATTTCTCACATGTCTCCATAACTTTATATTTTGCTATTTTAATATGATCTTGTCAAGCATAATGAACAATAATGACTATCAGCATTTTATGTAAAACAAAATTTATAGGGTTCGAGACAGAAGTAATTATGACAACTAAATAAATGAGATTTTAGGTATGGACTTTTTGACTTTTGAGGGGAAGGGATTTATTTTAGAAAAAAAAAACCTTATTTTTTTTTTTAGTTTAGGGATAAAAAAAAAGGATAGGTAGGAATAATCTGCTATTCAGGTAACACACCTGAAAATATTATTTGAATTATTTCCATAGGATTTTGAAATAAATCAGTATGCATTCTATATCCCAAAGAGCCAAGCAGTCCAAAGAACCAAAAGTTGGGTTGTCTAAGCTATCGAAAAGCAGTGGTACCTCTGTTCTTAAGTTAATTTTATACCAGGCTGCATCTTTCTTTCTTTGGTCAAAATACTATTTTATTTTATTCTCGGGGTCTAAAATTAGAGTATTTGAGAAATATTGGCTCTAAAGAACCATAGAAGGTTCTAAAGAATATCTCTGTTACATAGCTTCCTACATTATCCTTGCCCAGGGCCTCTCCTTCAGGAGCAGCAAACTCGCCAGATACACTACAAACAGGATAAAACAGGTTCCTTTAACAGAAATTATTGATATGTGCATGTTGGTTAATTCTTTAATAAAGTCAGTGTTTGTCAATGTCTCAGACAACAATGACAAGGGATGAGGAAAAGTGTCCTACGATAAACAAGAAGAATCAAACCCACTTTTTTAATTACCATTAACAATATAGACAATATCTTTGGCTGATCCAAAGATTAGCTGTTGGTTTCAGTCTGACTATCCAGGAGAATGAAAGAAAATATATTGGTGGCAAGTCCCTAGGTATTCTATACATAAAATTCCTGGTATATATAAACAAACTGTCATAAAATAAAACATTGGTTTCTTATTTTATAAACTCATTCCTGCATGCTTTATTGTTAAATCATACTGGTAATAGCCACAGCAATAAAAATGTCATATCATACTTCTTTATATATTTGGATGACATAGGGGATTTATTTACCCACTAGTCACCAAAACACCTTCCCAAGTTCCTATTATGTGTGCCCTCAGATCTATCCTTTTCTCCTTCATTCTCTTCATTACAAAATATCACGGTCTCAGCATCTTTTAAAGTATTTTTTCTAATTTTCCCACCTAATATTGCTTATATTCTCTATTTCGAAAAAAGAAATCATTACGCACACCTTCCAAACAATTACATGACTCAACTAATCCCATTCAATATCTCCTTATCCACATCTATCCTTTCAAAAAAGAAACCTGACCAGCCCTTGACATTTCACAACATAATAATCAGCCACTGATGTTGGTTTATTTGGTTGATCCACCTGTCTAGATGGTTGTTCTGTTTCTCTCTAAGGCTCAGTGGATATATCTCCTGAGACTGTATTCACACACACAAACACTCACGAAACACACATTCATACATGTATATACACACACACTGCAGGGAATCATTTAGGATATACAGAATTTTGCACTCGCCATTTACGATCTTCACACATGGTTTCAAAATTCATTCGGAAGAAAAATTCTAAAATGAGCCTCCTTGTGTCAATGTTTTTACTACATAATTACTTCTTAATTGAAGACAATCTGGATACTGTAATTTAGAAGAAACAAAGCTTCAGATTAAATTTTTGCATTAGAATTTGCCAGAAGTATTTGTATTTCACATACATTCACAGCAAACAATGAAGGAGGAAGCAGAAAGAGAGAAAGCCAATGGTAGCCATATCAAATACTTTACTAAGTTCTTTTTTAATATTATGTCTAATATAAAACGTCACTTCTGGCCAGCTTTCTTAGAGCAGAAAGACTCGATTGAAAACTAGGGACTACACAGATAAAATATGTCAAAAAATAAAAAAAACTCATTGCTGTCGAGTGGATTCTAACTCATAGTGACCCTACAGAGCACAGTAAATCTGTCACACAGAGTTTCCAAGGAGCAGCTGGTGAATTTGAACTGCCAACATGTTGGTTAGCAGCCATAGCTCTTAACCACTGTGCCACCAGGGCTCCAAAAATATGTTTCGTTCCAAGTTATTTGCCTCAAGTTTCCCTTGAATAACATGGATTTATCCTTAAAGAATAGCTCATATTTCTGATTTTATAATTTCTCTTTTTCAAAGAAAGGATAATATATTTTCACTCTGTTCACTACTCAATTAAAAGGATTTCACACTAATATGATAAAATCTTTTATTTCTCCTGCTTCTTACATACAATTAGATAATCACTTCAGTAAGCTCTGTTATCTCTGCATCTTCTATTTATACTGTGATATAATTTCTCTTCAGCGTTTGTCACCATACATTATTACTCATTATGGAAATGCGAACCAAAACCACAATGAAATACCGTTTCACACACACTAGAATGACTGAAATCGTAACTGACAACGCCAAATGTTGGTGCGGATATGGGATAACCAGAACTCTCACAGGTTTCTGGTATCAATGTAATTGGTAAAACCATTTTGGAAAACTATGGTCCAGTTCCTTGAGAGGTTAAAACTACAATACCCTGTGATTTAGCAATTCCAGTTCTAAGTGTTCATCCAAGAGAAATGGATAAATGAGTCCATAAAACAACAGGTACAGGAATGTTTATACTAAGTTATAAGTAATAGCCAAAAAACTGGAAACAACCCAAATGTGTATCAACCAAAAAATAGAAAATTAAATTTTCATGCATCCATTCAATGGAATAAAGGAACAAACTATTGATACATGTAACACATATAAAATGAATGCATCTTATTAATATTTTGAGTGAAAGAAGACAGACACCAAACAGGACACACTGTATGATTCTATTGATATGACTTCCAAGAAAAAACAAAGTAATTTATGCCAATAGAAATCAGAAGGGTGTTATTCTCTCAGGGCAGGATGTTCACCAAACTTGCCTGAGAGAAATTTCTAGGGGGATTGTGGAGGTAGTTATTTGGATGTATTTACATTTAACTGTACTCTTAAATTGGTGCACTCTGTTTTTTGTGAATAATAATATCACCATACAATAATTTGAGCTATGACATTCATTTTCAAGCATGCCTTCCAATAGTAATTTGATTGATACATTATATAGCTAATACAGAGGGTGTAAATTTTTTAAAGTCAAATAAGCATTATGCTTTGAGGTCCATTGTCATGGTCAATTTTATGTTTCAACTTGACTAGGCTATGGCTCCCAGTGATTTAAGCAAACACTAGAATAGATACTGTTCCATAATGTAATATAATGATGCTCCATAATGTAATCCAGTGTAATGTGATCAATCAATCAGTTGAAAGGGGGGTTTCCTTAAGGTGTAGCTGGCCTCCAGAGTATGAATATGTATTTTGGCAGAACTTGGTTTCTCTCTGGACTCCGAACGTTTTCTGTCACCTGACCTATGGGTCTTGGGATGCAAGCTTTCAGAAGTCTCCAGCCTGCTGCTTGACCTATGCATTTTAAACTTGTCAGTCATCATGATTAAGTGGCCCAATCCCTTGAATTAAGTCTCTCTCTCACTTTATGTATATATGTATATATATGTGGGGGGGGTGTGTTTCTCTATGTGTATATGTGTTTCTTAGGGTTCGCCAGAGAAGCAGAACCAATGGGTTATATATATCTCACTGGTTTTGTTTCTAAAACTATTATTTCTAAAACTGTATTTTAAGGGAGTTTCTAATTAATCTGATTTTGAGAAATCCATTTTAATTTAGCATTTAGTGATTCATATCAAAGTGTATGTGCAAAGATGTTAACCATAATGGCATTTACAGTAGCGTGAAAATACAAATTTTTATCACTTTCAGCTGTGAAGACTAGATCCTACCAATAATTTATTGTTCTTCTAGGATTCCGGTTAAAAGAAATAGTACATAAAAGAAAAACTAGTAAAAGTGATTAGAATATCAGCTTCATTAAGGTTCAGGAAAGTACTTGAAAATCCCCCAACTCCAGCACTGTATATTCATAGCTTAGTTGAAGAACATGGCAGATGTGTTACCTCCCACCAAAATAGGCAGTCATTCCATTGTGTGACAGGTCTCAGCAGCTAACAACAACAACAACAAAGTGCTCAACAAATAGTAGAATCTAATATAGTCGTCTTTATTGTTGTAAAATATTGAGATTATCTGTTACCATTGCGCCAAAAATTGAAAGTCCCTATCATAAAACACTCATTTTTTTCTTAGTAAAGTAGAAACTGAAAAATGTAGTCTTCTAAACTTGCTTAAAAAATGTCCATTCTCCTTGCTAAACTCCACCCTAAAGATTCCCCCCCCCCCCCCCCCGACTTGTTTATCCTTATACTGTCTACTTCTAAGAACTGATCAGGGAATATTTGCCTTGTCCCACAATGACGTTCTTATTCCCTCAGCCTTTTTTAGTGCTGGCCAACATGGAAATGCTTCTTCTTTGTTGGGTCTTGTTGGTGGTCTTTATTCAAGGACCCTTTGATGTGATCATCACTTCTACCACCTTTTTAAAATAAATACCTATGGCAAAGTGGCAATCCAAGCAAGTTATCCACAAGTAGGAGCAATTTTAAATATTATTTTATTAGTGATTCCTACTAGTTGGTTGAAAAGAATTCTAAGGCTGGTAGTGTTTCTCATCTAGTTCCACATGGTCCGAGATGGTTAAAATGTGGTCCAAAGATGGCCAGACTTGCTTTTAAGGTATTCCCCATTTCATCCATTCATTTGGTCAAAGCTCACAATAGAGTTTCACATCATGAACCAGGATTTAGTGGCATGAAGGCATAGCTTCTAAAATGTCACTTTGCCCTTTGGAAGGTGTAAGCTCTTCCATCTTCTCAGAGTTCTACCTGTTTGTAAAGTATGGTTAACCCTTTGAAGTTTTCCTTGAAAACTTCTCACCACAAGTGTGGCTGGCAGATTTTTCTTTCTTTCATTTTCTTTCACTCCTGTTTGCACCTATTGCATGGCACTTGCTGTGGGTAACCTGATATCTTTCTCTGTATGTACTCCATTTTGCTCACATGTCCTGTGTACGTCTCTAGGGTGGGGGCATCTTTGAATTTCCCATGATGAGCTCGATGCCACTGCTACTCAGTAGAACCTTTTTATATGATGATGATGATTGTGTTCTTAGATTATCCTACAAAGTGCAATCCTCATCCCAGGAGTCTCAGGAATCTCTCTTTTGTTAGTTCTGCCTACATAGAATTACGTGTTTGCTTCTGTATTTAATTTATTGTTCAGATATATTGCAAATCAAATTAATGCTAATTATACGACATTTGAAACAAACAAAAACATAAAGAAGACAATGAAAATAACACGTAACATCCAGAATCAGCCATTCTTAATATTACATAAGTATTTTTATACTACATATATATGTGTCATATATATGAGCTATATATATATACACACATACTAATATGGGAAACCTTGGTGGTGTAGTGGGTAAGAACTGCAGCTGCTAACCAAAAGGTTGCCAGTTGAAATCCTCCAGGCAATCCTTGGAAACTCTATGGGACAGTTCTACTCTGTCCTATAGGGTTGCTATGAGTCAGAATCGACTCAATGGTGCCAGGTTTGGTTTTATATATATATATATATATATGTTTAATGAAATGTCGATTGCTTTTTAACAGTATTTGTTTCTACTATTGAAATTATACTATTGTCATTTTATAATACTAGTAATGATAAAATATTAGCACTTCCTTAACTTCCTATAAATTGGCATCACAGTTTTGAGTGATTGCCAATTTATTGCATAGACACAACATAATTCACGGAATCCTTCTTCTATTTGATGAGTAGGGAAACCACATTCTCCTTCTGACTAGTGAAGGGAATTTTCCTGCTCACGTTCAATGGTGGATGAGTATTAGTGTGAGCATTTTCAATCTCTGAGTCCCAGTGGTTAATTATCAAGCCCTGTTTTCAGTAGGTGAGGCCATGGTGTTAAAGGTTATTATTCCCGGAAGGTTTCTGCCTCTTTTTCATTTTGACCTGCCAGGGCCCAGTGTGACTCTCTCTTCCTATGAGCTTCCTCCTTCCTTGCTGAAGCACCTGAGGCAAAGCTTCTCAAGGTGGGGGAAGCATGGCCATGTCTGTAGCTTCCTACCTACAGCTGTGGGGAAAATCCTAACAGACTATTCTCAAGATCAGAATGTATTAGAAGCTGAGTTTTCCAATATTGTCATCATCTGAGAGCCCTGCATTTTAGAGGAGTGGTAAGTAGTCAGGTTTTCAAATGTTAAAAAAGCTAATATTTTGATCTCCATTAACAAATGATCATTGGTTCTGTTCTATTAGTTAGAAACCAAAGGGAGGAGAGGGACCTTACCTTCCGACATATTGGTACAAAGCTGGGAACCTTGGATTTAAACAAAAGGACTAGATTCTGGGAAGCAAAGCTCCTGAAGGTACTGTTCTACAGGTCTCCAAGCCTTCTTGAGAGAGCGCCAACTTCAGTAGCTTCTCTTGTGGTTGTAACTGGCATTGAAGACGTGGCTAAGAGATATTAAGTTACTGGAGAATTCCTTTGAGATACAGTTCAGTTTCAGTTTAAAAAATAAACATTTGTCCTAATGTCACAAATATTCTTTGTAATGTACAAAGGGTTGCTGTATTAAAAAACAAAACTGGCAAAGTCTCACCTTTCTCTTATTTTCTTCATCTCTTTCTCTTCTCCAACTTTTCTGCATGTGATGGTTTGACTGTATGCTGACTGCCTGTATTTATGGGAAGGAAGGCGCCTGCTATGTCTATATGCTATGAATAGGTACTACTAGATTTGAAGGATTCTCAAGCACTTGCCTGAACCTTAATGAAGCTGATTTTCTGATCACTTTTACATACTGTTACTAGTAACGCTGAGTCCATTGTTGCAGCCACTGTGTGTTTTTAGTGACCCCCAACCTAAAGGGCTCATTTTCCAGCCTATATTAGGCAGTATTCTGTTGGGATCCATAGGGTTTTCACAACTGCTTTTCAGAATAGATCACGAGGACGTTCCAGGCTACATTAATCTGGAAGCTCCGCTGAAACCTGTGCATGATGGGTGACCTTGCTAATATTTTAAATACAGGTAGCATAGTCTAGCATCATAGCAACACTCAAGCCACCGCAGTATGACAAACAGGTTCTGAAAAGTTCCATTTAGTATTTTTGAAATTGTGCAAATTTTATCTCTAATCTTTACAACAGCCCTGAAAGATAGGGCTCCTACTATTACACATTTTGCAGATGAGAAATCAGTGGCTCAAGGAAGCCACCAATTTATTGTGGGCAGGACCTGGGTTTGAATCCAGGACTATCTGATTTCAGGGTTTTTTCTCTTTTACGTCATCTTTATTAAAGTAGAAGGAAAAAAAGGGGGACAACTTCTCCAAGGGAAGTATTTATATGCCTACACAGTAAATTCAAAGAATAACACTGCAGAGAACGTCCAAATCCATTTCATTTACCTTCCCCCTGTTTTCTTTTTGGTGATTTTTTTTTTCCTCTCTCAAAAAATGCTATACATTTAGATTGTGTGCTGTTAATTTGTATGTTCTTCTCATTAGTTTCCTACAGGCATTTGACTGCCTGCAGATGTCAGGCCCCAGGCTGTAAAATACACTAAGCAGATTGCTTTGAAATCTTCTCCCTCCAAAGGCCCTTAGTTTAGCTTCTGTAAATCTGTTCTGGGTTGCTTTCCTAATTTGACTTGCGTGGCTTATGTGTCTTTCCATACCAGTTTTATTCAGTGAGTGAACAAGAACAGTTTTCTTGAGTCCCCAAACTCAATTCTTTCCCCCCTCTGCACATGTTTTATCTTTGATGGGTTTGCAGACATGAATAACCAACAGTGTTGAAAATCTGTGTATTCTCACGAGTGCCACCATATTGGCAACATGACACAGAGAGATTGTGTTTTCCATGCTAAATGAGAGGACCGTTGAGTTGTAATAGATATTTTATGCTCTGTAAACCTCTCACAAGTTCTGCATAATATTCAAATACGTGCATCCGCACAATTTTATCTTGTTTTTTCTCTCTCTGTAGCTTATAAGTTGTCACTCCCTCTGCCTACTTTGCATTTTTGCCCCAAAACAGAGGCAGCCAAAGCTGTGAAGATGGCAAAGTTAATTTTCTGTATATTCTGCTTTGATTTGCAGCACCAATCCTACATGAAACATTTCATTATCCATAGGTGTCCTGTCCATGGACATTATAGCAATTCTTGCTGCATCTTACTCTACTGGGACATCTATTCTCTCCTAATACATTGAGAAATAATTGTTAAACAACTTAGATTTGAGCTCTTTTTTTGGCTAGGACTCCTTTTCTTTGCCTTGCCTTTCCAGGATCTTATCCATTCAGTCCACGACCATGGAATGTGCACCTATCATGTACCATAAGCAGTACTAGGTGTCTCATAAGCCCAAATGATTAAGACAATCTTTATTTCAAGGAAGAAACCATCTGATGGAAAAAATGGTCAAGAAAGCAAACAATTTTAAGGAGTGTGACAAATGCCTCAAAATAGGTGTCCCGTGGGATTTAATATTAAATATGAAGAAATGCTGAAGTTTGTCATGTATAAACTTGCTTAGTTTTATTGTGAGGTAGTCACAGCAAGGTACACAGGTAAGACCACAGAGATTCATTTAGGACCAGAGAATCAGAATCAACAGTTACAATCACAATGTTAGTTCAATGGTTAGAGTCCCAATCTTTTAGACTTCAGACCTTTAGCTTTTATGAGTGGTCTGTGGAGGAAGACTAGGCCGTGTTTCAAACTCAGTGGAGGTTCCTTGAAGCTGGGTTCAGAGGACTGTGGTAGCAGGCAGACTCTCAGCCTTAATCTCTGGCAAAGTCTCATCTTTGGAGAGTATCTTAGTTACCTAGTGCTGCTATAACAGAAATATCACAAGTAGATGGCTTCGACAAAGAGAAATTTATTCCCTCACAATTTAGGATGTGAGAAGTCTAAGTTCAAGATGCCAGCTCCAAGGGAAGACTTTCATTCTCTGTAGGCTCTGGGAGGAAAGTCCTTGTCATCAATCTTCCCCCATCAAGTTGCTTCTCAACACAGGGACCCCAGGTCCAAAGGACACACTCTTCTCCAGGCTCTTGTTTCTTGGTGGTATAAGGTCCACATGTCTCTCTGCTTGCTTCTCTCTTTTATATCTCTGAAGAGACTAATTTAAGACAAAACTTAATCTTGTAGATTGAGTCCTGCCTCATTAACATAACTGTCACTAATCCCACCTCATTGACATCATAAGAGTAGGATTTACAACACACAGCAAAATCATATCAGATGATAAAATTGTGGATAATCACATAATACTGGGAATCATGGCCTAGTCAAGTTGACACACATTTTGGGGGGGACACAATTCGATTCATAACAGGGAACCAGAGAGCGTCGGAGTCTAGAGAGAAATCTGTCCCTGTCTTCTCTCAGGGCATCAGCAGAAATCTAGAGTATATATGCAAATTTCTAACCTTGGCCTCACACAATAAGGGCTAGGTGGTATCGTATTTTACAAAGACTAGCCCTGGTGGTGCAGTGGTTAAGAGCTTGGCTGCTAACCAAAAGGTTGGCAGTTCAAATCCATGAACCATTCCTTGGAAACCCTATGGGGTAGTTCTGTTCTATCCTATAGGGTCGCTATGAGTTGGAATCAACTTGATGGCAACAGGTTTAGGCAACTATGTCACCTTTTTCTACAAGGTCAGAGCTTTGCCATATGTAGCATTCCTTCTTCAAGGTCAGAGATTAGAGGATTGTTTACCGCTTACCTTCTGTCTCTAGGCCACTTTATAGAGATATAAGATATTATGTCATATTTCCTTTATCGTAACATCTACATCAATGTTATAACATTGTTTATAACATATCTCACATGCTTCACATGTTTCTATTTCTAAATTTAGAGATTTTCTACTTTTAAAGACATATGTAATTGACTTGTGCATCTGTGGCTTAAGAGCATTTGTAGAAGCAAACCTAACAAGGGCATTACAGAAATTGCATAATGTACCAAACAATAGTTAAGTGCAAAGATCGGACTATCACAAAGCAGGAGCTCACAACTAGTCTCTGGTTTAATTAATGGTAAGAAAAACCTTTTATAAATGACATGTTCTAGCTGTTCAAATGGACTTAACAAAGGATGTGAAGGAAACAAGGCATTGCAGGTGAAGAAGCACCATGAACAAAGGTATGGAGTCATGCAGTAACACCAAGTGTGCAGGAAGACCAAAACTGTTTGGTATATTGCCATCAAAAATAAATAATTAAAAAAAATAAATAAAGGTCCAGTTGAAGATTTATAGAAGACTGGAAAGTCCTGTAGAGTTCAGAGATTGGAGTTTTTGTATGCTGTTCTAAATTTGAACTTTTATAGTAGGCTGGAAATTTATCCAAGTGGGATGTGTCCATAGGTTCTGTGTGTGTGTGTGTGTGTATGCGTACTCTAACAAGAATTTTGAAAACCATCCAAAGATATTTATGCTCTTTCACACACATGCCGCAAACACAAATATGTAACACACATATGCAACTGTTGAATTACGTGAATGAAGACTATCTAAATAAACACTACCAAACCCCCCTCAAAAAAAAAAAAAAATTGTTTCCTCCTAGTCAATTCTGACTCATGGCAACCCCATGCGTAACAGAGCAGAAATGAGCCCCATGGGACTTCCTTGGTTGTAACCTTTACAGAAGCAGATCACCAGGCCTTCTGTGATGCCACTGGGTGAGTTCTAACTGCCAACCTTTAGATTAGAAGCCAAGAGCAAACCATCTTTGCCTCCCAGAAACCAAAGTACTACCAAGAAGAGTATATTATCGTTTACAGTCAAAATAGAAATGAATGATCACTAAGTGACATTTCACATTTGATATATTATTAGGCTATCTGACCAGTATTAATTAAGAGCATCCTAAAGTCAAAATGGTAAACAAATGTGTTTCATAGCAGAAATGAGCTCCATATGGTTTTCAATGTCTGTGATCTTTTGAAAGTACATTGCCATCCCTTTCTTTGAGGGGCCTCTGGGTGAATTCAAACCATCAACCTTCCAGTTAGAATCTGAGAACTTAATTGTTTTTGTCACTTTGGGACACATGAGGCCACCATGGACCAGAATCAACTCCACAGCAACTGTTTTTGTTTTTAATGTCAAAAGTACCCAAAAGTGTCTTAAACGTTAGCAAGCAGCCATCTAAGATGCACCAATTGGATTCAACCTACCAGGAGCAAGGAAAAATGAAGAACACCAAAGACACAAGGTAATTATGAACCTAAGAGACAGAAAGGACTGCATAAACCAGACACTATACCAGCCTGAGGCCAGAAGAACTAGATGGTGCCTGGCTACAACCAATGACTGCCCTGACAGGGAACACAACAGAGAACCCCTGAGGGAGCAGGAGAGCAGTGGGAAGCAGACCCCAAATTCTCATTAAAAAAACCAGACTTAATGGTCTGACTGAGACTAGAATAACACCGATGATCATGGTCCCCAGACCTTCTGTGTGCCCAGGACAGGAACCACTCCCAAAGCCAACTCTTCAGACAGGGATTCTCCTGGGGTACAGGATGGAAAATTATACTGGTGAAGATCGAGCTTCTTCGATCAAGTAGACACATGAGACTATGATGGCATCTCCTGTCTGGAGGGGAGATGAGAGGGCAGAGGAGTCCAGAAGCTGCCTGAATGGACATGAGGAGAGAAAGCGGAGGGAAGGAGCGGGCTGTCTCATTAGGGGGAGAGCAATTACGAGTGTATAGCAAGATATATATAAATTTTTGTATGAGAGACTGACTTGATTTGTAAACTTCCACTTAAAACATGATAAAAATTAATTAAAAAAAAGTACTCAAAAGTTTCCATTTACTTTTTTACATATTCAGAATTGTCTTAGCAGTTAAAAATAGTTTTTTTATTTTTTAATTTTCCACTGAAGCATGCAATTAATATTTGTACAGATTTAAAATTTCAGTTTCTAAACTTAAAAAAATTGAGATCTTCATCTGGCATCTTGAAACTAAATAACACAGTGGAAAACTATCTTTTAATTATTGCAGGCCAATGACAAAACCTCAAAGAAAAAAAAAAAGAATATTTACATAATCATTTGTCCTGCCATATGGAAGACAGATGATGCCATCGCTCACAATGCAAATAGAGGCTGTCTTTGCCTGAATGGAGATCTTGCTGGGAAAATGAAGCTTTGGCCACAGAAGCTGTGGTAAACTTGGTGGACTCAGAAGAACATGTACTTAGCACCAAGTCTTATATTCACGTTTCAAGTCTCTCCTTGGTTTCTGAAAGATGACGTTAACTGTGACATTAAAGTGATTCATTGAATTTCATCGTCTTGTTGTTGTTAGGTGCAGTCCAGTGGGTTCTGACTCAGTGACCCTATGCACAACAGAATGAAACGCTGCCCGGTCCTGAGCCATCTTCACAATTGTTGCTATGCTTGAACCCATTGTTGCAGCTACTATGTCTCTCAGTCCATCTAGTTGAGGGTCTTCCTCTTTTTCGCTGACCCGCTACTTTACCAAGGATGATGTCCTTCTCCAGGGACTGATCCCTCTTGACATGTCCAAAGTATGTAAGATGCAGTCTTGCCATACTTGCTTCTAAGAAGCATTATGATTGTACTTATTCCAAGACAGATTTGTTCATTCTTTTGGCAGTCTATGGTATATTCAATATACTTCACCAACGGCAGTATTCAAAAGCGGCAATTCTTCTTCGGTCTTCCTTATTCATTGCCCAGCTTTAGCATGCATATGAAGCATTTGAAAACACCAAGGCTTGGGTCAGGAGCATCTTAGTCCACAAGGTGACATTCTTGCTTTTCAACACTTTAAAGAGATCTTTTGCGGCCATTTGCCCAATGCAATGTGTCTTTTGATTTCTTGACTGCTGATTCCATGGGTGTTGACTGTGGATCCAAGTAAAATGAAATCCTTGACAACTTCAATCTTTTCTCTGTTTATCAGGATGTTGCTTATTGGTCCAGTTGTGAAGATTTTCGTTTTCTTTATGTTGAGGTGTAATCCATACTGAAGGCTGTGGTCTTTGGCCTTCATCAGCAAGTGCTTCAAGTCCTCTTCGCTTTCAGCAAGCAAGGTTGTATTATCTGCATACCGCAGGTTGTTACTGAGTCTCCCCTCAATCCTGATGCCCTCTTCTTCTTCAAATAGTCCACCTTTTCAGAATATTTTCTCAACATTGAATAGGTATGGTGAAAGGATACAACCCTGACACACTCCTTTTCTGACTTTACCATGCAGTATCCCCTTGTTCTGTTTGAACAGCTGCGTCTTGATATATGCACAGATTCCTTCATGAGCACAATTAAGTATTCTGGAATTTCCATTATTTGCAATGTTAACCATAATTTGTTATAATCCACACAGTCAAATGCTTTTTCATAGTCAATAAAACATAGGTAAACAATTTTCTGGGATTCTCTGCTTTCAGCCAGATTCATATGACATCAGCAAAGATACCCCTGGTTCCATGTCCTCTTCTAAATCTGGCTTGAATTTCTGGCACTTCCCTGTTGATACACTGCTGCAGCTCCTTTGAATGCTCTTCAGTAAAATTTTGCTTACATGTGATATTAATGACATTGTTTGATAATTTCTGCATTCGATGAGATCACCTTTCTTGGGAATAGGCATAAATATGGATCTCTTCCAGTCAGTTGGCCAGATAGCTATCTTCCAAATTTCTTGGCGTGGACAAGTGAGCACTTCCACCATTGCATCCATTTGTTGAAACATTTCAATTGGTATTTTGTCAATCCCTGGAGCCTTGTTTTTTGCCAATGCCTTCAGTGCAGCTTGGACTTCTTCCTTCAATACCATTTGTTCTTGATCATCTGTTACCTCCTGAAAAGGTTGAATGTTGACAAATTCTTTTGGTATAGTGACTCTGTGTATTCCATCTTCTTTTGATGCTTCCTGCATCATTTAATATTTTCCCTGTAGAATCCTTCAGTATTGCAACTCAAGGCTTGAATTTTTTCTTCGGTTCTTTCAGCCTGAGAAATGCTGAGCATGTTCTTCCCTTTTGGTTTTCTATCTCCAGGTCTTTGACCATGTCATCATAATGCTTTACTTTGTCTCCTTGAGCCACCCTTTGAAATCTTCTGTCAGCTCTTTTACTTCATCATTTCTTACTTTTACTTTAGCCGCTCAATGTTCGAGAGCAAGTTTCAGATTCTCCTCTGACATCCATCCTGGTATTTTCTTTGACTTCTTGCTTTCTTCACATATGACGTACTTGATGTCATTCCACAACATACTCCATCAGCAAAAGAAGGTCCTGAAAGTTTTACTCCATCCACATCTTAAGGTCTACTCTACTTTGAGGAGGCAGCTCTTCCTCAGTCTTATCTTGAGTGCCTTCCAACCTCGGGGGCTCATCTTTTGGCACTAATCAGACAATGTTCCTCTGCTATTCATAGGTTTTCACTGCCTAATTCTTTTCAGAAGTAGACTGCCAGGTCCTTCTTCTTAGTCTGTCTTAGTCTGGAAGCTCAGCTGAAACCTGTCAGCCATGGGTGACTCTGCTGGTATTTGAGTATTAGTGGCGTAGCTTCCAGGATCACAGCAACACGCAGGCCCCACGGTAGGACAAACTGACAGACACATGGGGGTTTATTGTTTCAGTTGTTTATATTTAATTTATCATGTTGTAATTATTTTGTTTTTAACAATTGGATAAGACATAAAAGCATTAATAGTTTATACTGCATGTTTGTTTATCCATATTTAGGTAATATTAAAATGAAATAGTTTAAATCAATGTGGAGGATCTATAGTAATTATTTTTAATTGTTCATTCAACATTCAACTTTAAGAAGCTGTAATAGGAGTTGGCTACTTCACTGAGAAGTGCCAAAGCATAGTAGAGAGTGAAATTTATCATGTCCCAAAGACCTGGGTTCCCATCTTTACACTCTGAGTTCTTGTGTGACCCTGACTTATTTACTTTACTTGTTTCTACATCTTGAAAATAGAGATAATGATATTTGTCTGGGAAAAATTCAGTGAGTTCATATATGTAAAGTACCTGTCATCTACTTTTACTTAATGTTAACTCATCCTTTATAGGAGTCCCCGGATGGTGTAGAGAGTTAACATGCTCAGCTGCTAATTGAAAAGTTGGAGGTTCAAGTTCACCCAAAGGCACCTCCGAAAAAAAGGCCAGGCAATCTATTTCCAAAAATTAGGCACTGAAAACTATAGAGCATAATTCTACTCTGATATATAAGAGGTCACCTTGAGTCAGAGCAGACTTGAGGGCAACTGGTTTTAACCCTTTTTTATCTCAATTTTCTGAATTATAAAATGAAAACATTCATACATACTTCACAAAGCTGTTTTAAGTGTCATGAGATAGGTAGAGTCATGTTCCTTGTAAGGAGAAATGCAAAAATTGTTCCAGGTACTCTTTTTATAGAAGCAAAGATAGAAAGGTAGCTTGAAGACGATTTTTGCCATTATGAAACAAACAAATATCATTTGTGTGACCTCTCAGGAATTTCCCTATATGTGGGCCATTATTTTCTTGGGGGAAGAGGTATATAATTAAGAGGTTTTTGTGGTTAGGTGTTCATGTGGATGAGGGTTTACAAATGCTCTCCACCTCAACACAGTTGGTAAGCGGATGTTTGGGGAGGAGTAAATCAATTCCCATAAGGACCCTGACAAACTCTAAGAAGGAAAGGATTCCGACACTAAACTTTTATTCCAGAATGTCAAATTTACATAAAGTGGACTAGGATAACCCCTAATCGACCCTGATCAAGAATCTGTGAAAAAAAATTACCATGAGGAGAGAAAGAAATATTAACAATAGTGCCAGTTAACCAGCTGCTCTTTAGTTGATTTCAACTCATGGTGACTCATTTGTTTCAGAATAAAACTGTGTTCCATGAGGTTTTCAATGGTTAATTTTTTGGGAAATAGATCAGTAGGTCTTTCTTACAAGGTATCTCTGGGTAGACTTCAACCACTACCCTTTAGGTTAGCAACCAAACGCATTAACTATTTGCACCATAGTCCACAAAGCAAACCTGTTGCTTTTGAGTTGATTTTGACTCATAGAGACCCTATAGAGCAGAGTAGAACTGCCCTATCAGGTTTCCAAGGCTATAAATCTACATGGACGCAGACTGTCACATCTTTCCCCTGTGGAGTGGCTAGTAGGTTTGAACCACTGACCTTTTTGTTAGCAGCTGAGCACTTAACCACTATGCCACTAGGGCTCCTCTTGCAACATAACAACAACAACAAAAAAAAAAAAAACCATTACCATCGAGTCGATTCAAACTCATAGTGACCCTATAGGACTGAGTAGAACTGCCCCATAGGGTTTCCAAGGAACAGATGGTGAATTTGAACTGCTGACCTTTTTGGTTAGCAGTAGAACACTTAACCATTGTGGCACCAGGGCTCCTTGCACCATAGTAGCTACCATTTATCGGAAAGTTCTACGTGTTAAATATGCTTCTAAATGCTTTATATAAATTGTCTCTATTTCTCATTAAAATCTTGTTCTATACATTCTGTTTATATCCATTTCACAGATAGAATATTGAGGCACAACAGGAAGTTAGGTAACTTGTTCAAAGACAGAGCCAACATTCGAACCCTGAAAACATGGTTTTAGAGCACACCTTGTTAACCTTTTTGTACTTTTGCCTCTGGTACATGACACCAGAGGGCTGCCTATTGTATTGAGCAGGCAAGGGGATAATGAGGATTGTCCTTAGTCCTCAAATTGAAAAATTATGGATATTATCCTAATACAGAAGAACAGATATATGGACTCTGGAAACTACATTCATCAGCACAGAGTAGCTTCTTTGAGTTGAAGCCAGCCTATTAGTCCATGAGCCAGACCCTGGACTCATTTTCAAATTGATAAAATAGGAGTGAGCAGTGGTGGTGTCCCGGACATTGATGGGCACATGGAGATTCTTAAACACATTGGACAGTGGGTGGGGCATAGTTGGAGAAGTTAGTGTGAACCTCCTGCCAATCAAAGCATGGGAGTGCTCCAGCATGGTAATATGTGAAAACTGGAGAGAGGGTGTTATTCCCACCACACAAAAAAAGTAAAGCCACACACCCAATTTGCACATATATCATCATTTTACAAACTGCATATCACTACGTAAATGTGTATCCCTCACTCATACTTACCCATGTATATGAACATGTATATCTGTAATAAAACTGAAATGAAGACATTATGAATTCAATGATGGGGTTGAGTGTAGAATTAATAAATCAATTCTGGTAGCAGAGAGAGGGAGGTGTGGTATTATTCTGTTCTACATGTTGTTCTTTGGGTCCTTGTTCACTTCCTAGACTATGACCCTAAACCTGCCTCTTTCTGGATGACCTGAGCTGGTGTTTGCTGAGTTGTGTGACTTGAGATGCCTGCTTCATTTGCAAAACTGTGCTACACATACACTGTAAAGCCCATATTCTCTGCCGTATTTCCTAGTGCCAACATCCATGTCTCATGCTGCCTTCTTCTGCCAACCAAGGCCTCCTAGAGTATACTAGTGGTCTAGGCCAAGATTTATGCTTGGGGTCTAAGAGTTTGTTGCTACTTTCTATTTTCTGTGCAGCTCTCTGTTAAGCTGCCCTTGAGGCCACCCACCTTCACACTTCCCCCAAGTCATTCAAATCTATCTTTAGGGCAGCAGCATGTAGTTAGTTGTGGCACCATGCTGAGTATAAGGCTTCCCTAAGGCACTAAGAATTTTCCTGAGATGGATACTGTAAGGAGAAAAAAGACCCGCTCTAGTATACCTTCTGAAGTCATGGATTGTTTCTCACCTATCTCGGTTTTTTTAAGCCTCAAGATTCATAAACTAGACCGCTCATATCTGATTCCTTGTACTCTACCTTCCTCTATTCCTTAGAGTCCTCCTCTACTTCCACTTGGTATAAGAGTTAAGGGTAAAGTGAATGGAAATAGCATCTACTTTATATTCATATACACCCATATGAAAATCTCAGCTCCGCTGCTTATAGCTGATTATGCTGGAAGGAACTGAAGGAACTGCTTGGTCTCTCTCAATTTCTTCATTCTACCTGTCAAAGTTCATATGAGAAGGAAAAAGAAAAAAAATATATATATATACATATACACACACATACATATACATATGTATACAATTAACGGATTAATGGAGGTTATTTGTTGTCGTTGTTGGTTTTTTTTTTTTTTTTAATGATCCCTAAAGTAATTGATGGTTAGTGCAGCGGTGCTTCAGTAGGAGAATTCTCACCTTCCTTGAGGGAGATACAGGTTTGATTACCGATCTACGCACCTCCCATCTGTCAGTGGAGGCTGGCGTGTTGCTATGATGCTAAACAAATCTCACTGGAGCTTACAGACAGCCTAGAAAGACCTGGTAATCTACTTCTGAAAATCATCCGATGAAAACCCTATGGATCACAATAGTCAGCTCCCGTTGCGAATGGGATTGCTATGAGCGGGACTGACTTGACGACAGCTAACAAGAACAACGAAGTAATTGATGACAAAATGTAGAGTTTCCTATTAGTCACTTTATAAGTTATGCTTTTTCTCTGGTACCAATAGGGAAAATTGACTGTGATGTGTTCAGTGTACCACGATTATGCTAAATGTAATGTAGCTCCCTTCCCTTTTCACTCACATTAAATCAGATTAAGGGAGTCAGGAAAGGTCACAGGTAAGTTTCTGAAATAATTGTTTTTATCTTGCCCGTTGAATGAGAAATCATATTGTATAATCAAATCACCAGACGTTGATAAGAGTCAGCATCAGCCCTGGCCTTGGTTATGCTCTGAAAACCCTGGCACATATTTTCAGGGGACAGGGCCATGGGGAAATCTGTTAGCACAGGCCTTTTAAATTCTAATAAGTTTCTCTGAAGTGCATTTCAAAATACTGGAAGTCCCTCCCCACGGGCTTCGGCACTGGCTCAGAGGCAAGTCTCTTCTTTCATCTTCAAATAACTTCAAAGTTTATTTTTGAAATGAGGGTTTCTTTTCCCATGCAATTCAAACAGCTTTGCAACCTCGGGTGAGGGAAAGAGTTCCTGGCTTTCAGGAACGCATTTAAAAAACTACTGATGTCTTGGTGCCTTGCTGCTAGGCCCCACCGACCTTCAAAATCCTTTAATTTTCTTTACCTTGGTTCCCAGGTAGGCTTTGTGGAAGCCAGGGTAGGTGCTGGGAGCCTAAGAGGGGCTGGTTGGTCTGAAATGACCAAATGCCTAAAAATTCTGCCTTCCCCACCCACCTCTGCCTATGGATTATTGAGCAGGATTTTAAATTAATTTTAGAAAGGCAGAAGGAAGGGAGGGAAGGAGAGAAAAAAAGCAGGAAAGCAAGAAAGAGATAGGGAGAGAGAAAGAAAAACATTCCTACCTCCAGCACCCTTGCTTTCCCTAGCCTGTTGAAGGCAATCGGAACATTTTCTATTTGGAAGCAGTGCCCTTCTTCCCACTTATTTATGAATCCTCTAAAGATGGAAGTTTGTCTGCAAAAAAGGCACTCAGGTGCTCTGCTCAGACCAGGAACCCCTGGCTATGATTAAGGCAGGGACTGGGGCTCCTAGGGCTGCCACAGCCTGTGTTTCCGGGGCTCAGTCATGGCATTTGAATTCACCGCAGGGGAAGCCTTCTGCTGCCTCACTCTGGGCAATGATGTTTGCAGCCTCTGAAGAGGTGTGTTTCATTTTCTGCAGAGCCGTTGGAGGAGACGAAGGAGAAGGAGAGGGGTAGATGGAGATCTCTTCGAGGGGATTTTTCAAACAGGTGCAAACTCTTTTTGACACTTGAAACCCTGCCAGAGAATTGCCAAAGGCCTACTTTTGACCAGGGGAAAATGGAAACAGGGTGTCACCCCCACCCCACCTCCATGCTTCTTGTTTCTATGTGTTTGTCTAGGGTTTGTATATGACTCCTCATGTGATGTTTTTATCGTTTGCTGTTTTTCACGCCCATATATTTTCTGTCTCCAGAGGGATCTTCAGTTCTTTTAGGGCAAAGGCATGACCTCTGTGTTCCTCACATTTTTCTTTGCACTGGCCTGCAGACTGACTGACGACTGACTCATTGCCATCGAGTCCACTCCGACTTATAGCAACCCTACAGGACAGAGTAGAACTGCCCCATAGGGTTTCCAAGGAGCGCTTGGTAGATTCGAACTACGGACCTTTTGGTTTGTAGCAGTAGCTCTTAATCACTACGCCACCAGGGCTTCTGGCCTACAAAGAAAGTGCTTAAAAATGATCAAGGATTTTTTTTTTTTTTTTTAATCATAAGTCAGGAAAGTAGAGTTGTCATGGAATTCTGCTTTCATAGGAAGGACAAAGAAATCTGGGAAAAACAACAAGTTTCTTTTCTGTGAGATGGTGAAATACTATCTTCTAAATGTTCAGTTTCTTTTGGGCCCATGCCTTGATAAGTAAAAATATGAACATTTTATTTCAAATAAAATCAAACACACTGCAAAAGAGAAAGCCTTCATCTTTCTTTTTTTTTTAAAAAAAATAGGCAAAATATGGCAATGCCTAATATAGAACTTCTGGAATTGCAGTTCATTAGGTTTCTCTGTTCAATTATTGGAAATATGGCTGATGATCAATTTTTTTTTTTTTTTGTATAGAATTCTATAAAGAAATTTTGTTTATAAAGGATTTATTTACTACTTTTAAAGAAAGGAGTTTTAAAAGTCCTGAAGTCAAAGCCATCATTTCCACAAATGAAGAAATCCAAGCCCAAAGAGGTTGAGAGAGTTGCCTACAATCACAGTTGTGACAAATCACTACTCAGGTATACAAGTTACATAAACAGGATGGCCTTGGATCTGATCACCCTCTTCACAAAGCAGACTTCTTTGGCCAGCAGCCATGACTTTATCCTTAGGGAACTGATTTCATATTTCACTCTGCTTGTCAGCTCACTATGTTTAATGGATAGACACTTGTTTCTGTAAGCAAGGCTGGCATTAGGCCAGGTTTTGAAGAAGGATTCAGATTCTTGAGTGTGGTGCAATGGATCACCTTTGTGTAGTTTTTCTCACCATGTAACCCCCACCAAATGATTGGGTGGGACCAGGTTAATAAGGTATATGGAACCCTAATGAGGGGATTGGTCAGTTTTGCCACCCCACTAGGCTTAAAAAGAAAGCCAATTCCAGGTCAGAGAGAGGGTCTCACCACCACTGAGGAAGAATAGCTATGAGTGGAGCAAATCGTTTGGACCCAGGATCCCTGTTCTGGGAAGCTCCTGGCACAAGGAGACAGACAGGGAAAGAGAGAGAGCTGGAAACAGCAAGAAGGGGCGGCAGAGAAAAGATGGCTGGAGAGACTAGCAGGAGACTGTATGGTGGGCTTCCTGGCCCACAGAGTGAAAAAGCTGAGAGCTTTTGGGCATTAGGCTTGCTGGTAGAGTAGGGTGTTTCCAGGCACTTGGTGGAGCTAGGGTGCCTCGAAACACTTACTAGCTGAGCTAAAAGAGCTTTGTAACACTTGCCCCAGTAGGGCAGAGGCTGAGCGGCTACAGAGAGGCTTGCCTACAAGCACTCTGGGAAGACACGGTCCTGATGGAAGAACTGTATCCTGAGCATTCCTGAACCTGAATTGTAACCTGTTACTTCCTTAATAAACCCCATAATTATGAGTATTGTCTGCAAGTTCTCTGTAGCCATTACAGTGAATTATCGAACCCCACGTAGAAGTAGAGAAGTAGAGGGATGGTTGGTGTCAGAACTGGTAAAGACGATGGCAGGAAAGGAGGCATGTCTGACCTCTCCCTCATAGGAATCAGCCTGGGGCTGCTGATCTTGATTCTCCTCCCCTCTTATGAAGTTACAGGAGATCAGACACTGCCCCCATACCATTTTTACACTGAGAAATAATAAATATGCCTTCTTTTCCTATAGCAATACAGTCTAGTGTTTTCAAGAACTGAACATACACCCTTATCCACGTTAAACCAGTGGTCCACCCAAACTCAGGAATTCAAAACTGCATCCATGCTCAGACTTTCACTGTCTTCTGGCCTCCTTTTGTGTGCATTCAATTGCATTGTGTCATATTTTTCTGGGATATTTAGTGTCTGTCTTAGTCATCTAGTGCTGCCATAACAGAAATACCACAAATGGATGGCTTTCACAAAGAGAAATTTATTCTCTCACAGTGTAGTACGTCACAAGTCCAAATTCAGCTCCTCGGCTCCAGGGGAAGGCTTTCTCTCTCTGTCGGCTCTGGAAGAATTTCCTTGTCCTCAATCTTCCCCTGGTCAAGGAGCTTTTCAGGTGCAGGGACCCCGAGTCCAAAGGACACGCTCTGCTCCTGGTGCTGCTTTCTTGGTGGTATGAGGTCCCCAACTCTCTGCTTGCTTCCCTTTTATCTCTTGAGAGATAAAAGGTAGTACAGGCCACGCTCTAGGGAAACTCTGTTTACATCGGATCAGGTAGGTGTCCTGAGTAAGGGCGGTGTTACAATCCCACCTTAATCCTCCCAACATAAAATTACAATCACAAAAAGGAGGACAACCACAGAATACTGGGAATCATGGCCTAACCAATTTGATACACATATTTTTGGAGGGACATAATTCAATCTATGACAGTGTCTTTTACTTAAACTTTTAAAAAGTGGTATCAAAGTAAGTACAAAGCATGATGATCAAGGTTTTTAATAAATGAGCTGCTCCTCATTTATAATTTTGCGTTTCTACTGGAGCCTTTATCATAGTAGCAACAAAGGGAATAGCTCTGAACAGAAACCTCGTATACCATCGGTGGGCTCTTCGGAAGACCAATCCTTTCAATGCTACTGCAAAATTGCAGAGAGGGGGATGGGTAAAGAGCAACTTAAAACACCATAAGGCCACTGTTCTTACCAAGATTCAGTAGTTTTTTTTTTTGAATAGATGATCCTCTGATTGCTTTCCCTTGAAAGACTCCCCTGAACCTTTGCTTAATTTTTCAGTTTTATAAATTTGATTCTGACAGTTTTTGCTAATTTTCACATTGCTTTTATGGACAAATTTTCTGGAGTTCCTATTGTGCTCTTTTTATTGACATCTGCTTGGTGTCATTTTAAATCATGTGAATGTATGTAAAAAACGTATGTCAAACCTGAAACATGGGCTCATTCATTCCATAAACTATCTTTGAGAACCTATTTACTCAAGTCTCTTTGTTATACGCTGGGGATTTACTGATAGTGAGACACTGTCCTTGACCTAAAGGAGCTCAAAGTTTCAAAGAGATACAAACAAGGAAGTCAACAATGACATTTCTTTGTGATCATTAAGGAAAAAAAAAAAAAAAGAGGCAATAGGAGCATAGAAAAAGAGGAGCTCTAAGTTTTTTTAAGGGTTAGGATGTTACAAGAGATGTTGCCAAATGTGTGTGTGTGTGTGTGTGTATAGCTATGAGGGGTGGGGAATATTCTGCAAAGAATACTACCAGGATCTGTTGAGACAGAGCATGCATAATTTGTCTATAAACAACATGGTGTAATACTTTAAAGGCACAAACCCTGGAGACAGATTGCCTGGGTTCATATCTCACCCTGCACCTTCTGTGTCATGTGAATTTGGGCTAAACACTTAACCTCTCTGAGTTTATTTCTTCTTTGATAAATGGGGTTATGGTAGTACCTTCCTCATAGTTTCTGTGAATTGATATATGTGTTAAGTAACAGTGTACGATAATAGCAAGTGTTATATAAATTACCTCATATGCATGTAAAAGTTGGACAACGGCTAAGGAAGGCCAAAAAAGAATTAATACATTTGAATTATGGTGTTGGTGAAGAATATTAAACATACCATGGACTGCCAGAAGAACAAACAAATCCATCTTGGAGTAAGTGCTGCCATTTTGTTTTAGAGTGCTCCTTGGAAGCGAAGATGGCAAGACTCCATCTCACATATTTTGGACATGTTATCAGGATGGACCAGTCCCTGGAGAATGACATCATGCTTGGTAAAGTAGAGGGTCATCAAAAAAGAGGACAACGTTCAATGAGATGGATTGACAGTGGCTTCAACAATGGGCTCAAATAGAGCAAGAACTATAAGGACAGCCCAGGACCGGGCAGTGTTTCATTCTGTTGTACATCAGATCACTGTAAGTTGGAACCGACTGGACAGCACCTAACAACAACATATAAATGATAGCTATCATTATTTATACATAGAAAAGAGAGAAATACACATCCCATATATAAACTCAATAAAGCTTAACAAAATCTCATCAGTCTGTGGGGATTCCCAGAAGAAACAGTGATTGTCAATGCTGGGATGAGGCATAGACCTCTGAAAGATGTATTCACATTTCAGATAGAAAACCTGCTTTTGTCATCTGGGGACCCGAGTGTAAAAAAGTGAAGAAACACAGCATAAAGTTCCATGTATTGTGCCATTTTTTTAAACCAAATACTCTGCCAGCCTCTCTAAACTCTAAACAGCCTCTAAAATTATAGTGTTTTTTTCTTAACCAAATCATCAATATCACTTCAACAGTCTTTTTTTTTTTTCAACTTCTAATTGCATACATAAATCCCCAGTAGGGTAAGTAAAGGAGCAGCCTTAGGGAGTCTGGATGCCCCAAGCTGCTCACATGTATCAGTTCTATACCATTCCTCAAATTTGCATTTGGACAAAAATATCTTCAGTCATACGCCGTAGAAGAGAGGAGGCCCCTTCTTCAGCCACGGTAGCTCTAGGTTTTTGCTCTGGAGAAGAACTTATCTTGTACTCCCAGACTCTGGGACAGGCAAACACAGAAATGAATGATGGGGCTATGGCCTGACAATAACTTTCACCCATTTCCCCCCCAGAGGTAGTTTTGGAGTTGCAAATTAGGATGCAGCAGAGAGATGAATTCCTTTATTAAGTAGCCGAATTGAAAACTTAAAGATGGTTTGTATCTCAGGGGAGCCTCAAGGTTTTTTGTTGTTGTTGTTCCAGTTAGCTAGCAATCTGATGGGGTGAAGTGGGATACTATAAAGGAAGAGGCAATGCATAATTGGACTGGATTTTTTTGTGGATAAATACGTTTTTTGCTGTAACGTTCTATGATAAAAAACATAAGTCTAGAATATATGGAATCACTTGGGCAACTTGTGAATGATGTATGAAATGAAAAATCCTCAGGGGTATAGCTTTGCAAACACTGCCATGCTAGGCCATTCAAGGCTATCGTAAGCAAAAACAAAGCAGAAAGAGCTAGGGTTTTCAGGCCAAAAAGATCAGGTTGTAGGTATGCATACATACACATATCCCTAGCCCTACCCATAATGAAAATTTCTTTGAAGATTATTATTTTTTAAATTTCTATTCACCGAGCAAGCAGGGTAGTATTTTTTTCTTTCTTTCTTTCTGGTGTATTTTCTTCCTCATTTTTCTCGTACCTAATAGCCAAGAAAATACAAAAAATGTATTTGAAATTTCAAAGGCCTAAAAACTGTTTTTGATATATTAGTTTACAGCGGAAACTAAAACTAAACAAAATGATTCACTTAAATAGTGGTTTATCTGAATTATTTGATAAGATCTTGGTCTTAGAGAAGCCAAATTCTAGGTTTAATCTCAAACAGGACTTTAAAGAGCTCATGTTCCCTGACGACATGGCCAAGAACTCTGGGCATGGGGCTGGTCACAAAGTATGCCATGAACAAGTAAGAATAGATCAACAAGACACCGGACAGTTTCTCAGTTCTACCCATCCCTAATGTCAAGGCTAACCTACAATCACCTCTTATTCCAGGACCTGAATTCTCCCAGTGGAGTCTCAGCTTTTTTTCTGATTCACTTTGTTAACTCTCTCTGGAAGACAAATGCTGCCATACATGAAAAAGTGTTTTGTCACCATCTAGAGGAAACCCTGGTGGTGTAGTGGTTAAGTGCTACGATCGCTAACCAAAAGGTCAGCAGTTCAAATCTACTAGCCACTCCTTGGAAACTCTATGGGGCAGTTCAACTCTCCTATAGGGTCGCTATGAGTCAGAATCAACTCGACGGCAGTGGATTTTTGGTGTTTAGATATCTCAAGAGAAGCCCTGGTGGTGCAATGGTTAAGAACTTGGCTGCTAACCAAAACATCAGCAGTTCAAATCCACCAGCTACTCTTTGGAATCCCCGTGGGGCAGTTCTACTTGTGCTATGGGGTCACTCTGAGTCAGAATTGACTCGGCAGCATTTTTTTTTTTTTTTTTTAGATGTCCCAAGAGCCGTTCTTTTGGTGTGTGATCTTCCCTTGAACTTATAATGTGATCAAATCGATTACCTGCTTGGAGTAAACTCTAGAATTGTGTCAGTTCTTCTACTCCTGATTTATCCATACGAGTCAGTAACAGATAGTACTGCCCAGCAAATATTTCACCTACTACTCTACATTCCCCAGTTGCCCTTGCATTTAGAAGGGGAACACTGAGCTGGGATTGAAAATATTTAAGAGCTGTTGCATCTCTTTCATGCTCTCTCTTCTCTGGGTGCTTTCAGTATTTTTACTATATGTCTGTTTATGTATCATTTTGCAATGATATTATCTGAAGTTTGTTAAGCATCTTAAATGATTAAAGTTGTCATTGAATTGGGGAAGTTTTCAGCCATTATTTCATTGAATAATTTTTCTACTCCTTACTGTTTCTCTTCTCCTTCTGGCACTCCCATTATGCATACATTAGTATGCTTAATGGTGTCCCACATTTTACTGACATTCTGTGTATTTTTCTTCATTCTTTTTACTCTCTGTTCTTTGGAATAGCATAATCTGCATCACTTTATCTTCAGGTTTGTTAATGCTTTCTTTTTGCCAGTTCAAATCTACTTTTGAGCTCCTCTAGTGAATTTTTCATTTCAGTTGTACTTTTCAACTCTAGAATTTCTAATTGTTTTTTTTTTTAATTTCTGTATCTTTACTGAAATTCTTTAATGTGACAGTGCCATCTTATCTTCCTTTTCTTCCTTAATCAAGCCTTCCTTTAGTTCTATAAACATATTTATAATGACCACTTTGAAGTCTTTGTAAAATATGACATCTCATTGCTCTGACAGCTGGTATCTCTTGTCTGCTTTTTTTCCCTTGGATATGAATCAGACATTGTTTTCTCGCTCACACGCATACTTTTTTTTTTTTGCGTGTCTTGTAATTTATGTTGGAAACTGGACATTTTATATATTATAGCAACTCTGGGTAGTGGTGGTCTCCCTTCTCTGGGGCTTGGTATTATTATATGTTGTTTATTTGTTTAGTGACTAAGTATATCGTTTTATTAAAATCTATCTCCCTCACCTACTGCAGTATAAAGCTTCTGATGTTTCTTCTTAGTAGGTGTAGCTCCATCACTAGGATCACAGTGATTTTGGCAGGGCCTGTTTTAATTGTCTCTTTTTTTGACCACGTCAAGCTTTTGCTGCTATTGTTAGCTGCCATTAAACCAACCACCGACTCATGACAACCCCACACACAGAGGAATGAAATGCTGCCTGGCTCCATGCCACCCTCATGATTGGCTATGGATCGAACTATTTTGCTCCATAGGGTTTCCATGGGCTGATGTTCAGAAGTAGCCCGCCAGGACTCTCTCCCTAGTCCATGTGAGTCTGGAAGTTCCACTGGAACCTGTTCAGCATCACAGCAACACGCAAGCCATCACCAGAAGATGGGTGGTAGCTGCACATGATGTGCATAGGTCAGGGCTCAAACTCTGGTTTCCTGCATGAAAGGCAAGATTTTTACCACCGAACTGCCACTGCCCTCTCACCAAGCTGTTAAGCTCCACTCATTGCTGTCTATTTGCTCTATTGTTTCCAACAGTGCCTTGAAACACTAATTGCTCCATAAACTGCGTAAGGGTAGTTTTGGGGGTAAGTGTTTGGCATTTGTTCTGACTTCAGAATGGCTCTTCTCAGCTGGTTCTCTCTGATAATCTATCCAGTATATAGATTAGTTTGGAAACTCTGGTGGCGCAGTGGTTAAGTGCTACAGCTGCTAACCAAAGGGTTGGCAGTTCAAATCTGCCAGGCACTCCTTGGAAACTCTATGGGGCAGTTCTACTGTGTCCTACAGGGTTGCTATGAGCCGGAATTGACTCTATGGCACCAGGTTAGTTTAGTTTCACCGGGTTAGTTTAGTTTATATCTGTGAGAATTGCTTTCACCACAACCTCCATTGTTTTTTAGTGGACTCCTAGGCTTGAACTTTCTGACGTTCTGTCGAAAATAAAGTCAGTTTCCTTTGGAACACCTTTGGGGTTCTATGTTTTATGGGCTTCCTCTTTCCCTGGATGAAATCTCTGAGCCACTTCTCTGGAGTTGGGGATTGAGACTGTGGCATGCTTCTCTCTGAGAGATTTCCCTGCTTTAGAAACTAGATGTAAAACACAGTAGAAGTAGATTGTAGCTTCCAGTCTTTGCAGTTTGCTTTTCCTAACAAGAAATCCTGTCTTACAAAAAAGCTAGAGCAAGGGTGTCTGACACTCCAAGGTAGAACCACCATCCCACTAGATTTGGCTGGACAGAAGAACAAAGCCCCTGTCTCTTGGCTATACTTGTTCAGAACTCAGCTTCAGCAATATGCAGCTGGTGAAAGAGTGAAAAATGCTGATATCCTACCACTCCTGGGAAGACAACATAGCTCTCAACTGGAGAATGAGGGAGATGGAGCCTTGTGTTCTGTGTGTTCTTAGCTATAACCTCCTGCCCACATATACAAGCTGAAGTGGAGTTTCCAACATGCTGAGCTGAGAAATACAAAGGAAAGAGTAGGCCATGGTTCCAATACCACAGACTCCTGATGTTTTTGCTGACCTTTAAAAAATTATTTTGACTATTTCTTCACTTGTATATGCCCTTAGGATCATTTACAGAGATTTTGAAAGTTTTGGTTTTTTTTTTCTTTATACTTCCCAGCAATTTCTTTGGGGAGTGGGTTCACACAGCTCTTCGCGTTGTTGTGCAGGAGGTAGAACGTCTACCCTAGTTCTCCTCAAATCTATCTTTTCATGAAAATATAATCTAAAGGTTTAAAAGGTAAATTTTTGTTAACTGGTTACTGATAAACAACTAAACATGAATTTTGAAAATAGAGCATCACCTAGTTAATTCTGGATGAAAGTTTGAAATGAATGTTTTGAGTTAATCGAAATTGCTTTAAAATCTCTTTTTCGATTCCCATTAACACACATATTATTTCTTTTTATTGATGTTTCTAAAACAAAACATAAAGCACATTTATATAAACATTATAACTTGAGACTAACATTGAATATTACCTAAATTCAATAAGTTAACAAGCAAGAAGCAACTTCCTTTATCACACTGAAAATTTCCCAACACCCCACCTCTGCACTAGCCTTTTTTATGTGCTTCCATATCACTGTACTTACTTGCAACATTGAACTCACTGCCTTCTATTACAATTTCCCATTTACTCGTTTGAGTACCCCCACTAATCTTTAAGTTATTAAAGAAAAGGTATTGTGCCCTTATTCCTAACTGAACTACAGAACCTCACACACTATCTAATAGTAGGTACTCAGCAAACACTCACTGGATGAATTATACAGTGTAAATTCCCTTCCAAATAAAAAGATATGGAGAGCAAAGGTTTTTCCTAATACTGTGTATTCTCCACATCAATTCTTTCCCGTGGATTCTATCCCCCAATGCCTATAACTCACTTGTTTTCTTGAACTAATTTTTTCTGGGACAATCACCTGGAAGTTGCAAATGGTGTTTTGTAAATAATTGGCTTCGATTTCTAGATTTCACCCAATATAATAAAATCAGAAAGGTTTCACAGTAATTTGCTGGTTCTGCTTTGGCCATTGTAAGAACCAGTTTGAGAAATATCCTCACACTGCTATAAAAAAATAGGAAGCAGTAATTTGCCACATCTATCATTTTCTGTCTCCTGTGGAGCAGAGTTGCCAGGGTTTCTAAATTAATATGATGAATTTGAATGCAGCTGTAATTACAATATTCTTATTTCTTCTTCCATCATTCTTCTTCTACATTATTCCATTGAACTCTGTGAAAAAGGGAGAGGCTGCTAATCTTCCTGTGTTGTTATTTGCTATCAAATTGATTCATTATGTTTCTCTTTTGTTCCTATTTATAGTTACTTACCTCCCCCATCTGCCAAAATGGCAACAATACTTTGGCTCTTTGACAGCTTTTATGTCCATAAAATGTATAGCTGTTTATAACACATAGGCTATCAATCAACAGAAAATGAGTAGGCACCTACCATATACAAAATGTGGTAGAGACTTGGAAAGATACAAAACAAGATACCTGACATCAGGGAAGTTAAAGTCCAGTTGGGATAATGAGGCATGAATTAAAAGCCAATAAAAGATAAATAGAGATATAAAAGGATGGTGGAGATACAGTCTTAAGGTTAAGCTTTAAGAAAGACTCCTCTTTAAGGGTCTGATGAGGTCTTATGGGGGGGAAAAGGTTCAGATGGAAACTTGGTGAATACATTTGGCAAAGATATTTATTGGCTAAGTGGGGAGGATTACAGGCACAGGTAAAGAAATGTTACGAAGAGGAAGAGAAAGTCAGAAATGTGCAAGGCATATTTGGGGTCAGCCAAAGAGCTCGCTGTCTAAAACAGATGGTTTGTGTAGATGTGTAATAACACATGGACTTTTCTAAGCTTGACTTGAGATCAGGTGAAAAGGGATTTAGAGGCTAGAGACAAAAATAACTTTTGAATAGGGAGCTGACTTGAGGACAGTGATGTCTGAAGGAAACTGCAATGTCTTCCCTAAACCCACTCATTTGTCTAAAGTTCTTTTCTAATGTTATCAACATTATTGAGGAATAAAAAAAAAATAGTTTACATAAAATGAACTATACCCATTTTTTAAATAGTATTTCATCGTGTTTTATGTGAAGGTTTACATGGCAGTTAAGGTTCCCATTCAACAATTTCTACACAAGTTGTTTAGTAACCTTGGTTATATCCTTCACAATGTGTGAACATTCTCATTATTTCCATCCTGGTTGTTCAGTATCCATTAATCAAGTTTCCCTTCCCCCTTACACTCTCATCTTTGTTTTAAAGTAATTGTTGACCATTTGGTCTCATATGTAAAGAGAAATCTTGAAGCCCCCTTGACCAGAATAAAATAGCTACACTAACCCAGACCTCCTCTGCAATCAGCAAAATTAATTTGGATAACCATGGGCAGATAAAGAGCTGTTTCTCTCTGTGGTCACGCCAGGATGTGAAAGGCATGCACCCCAAGGACAGGGTCATGATGCAAATACATTTGTGTAAAATGTCCTAGAAAAATATTTCTTTTGTGATAAAGATGTAGAAACAACTTCTCAAGAAAAAAGATCCTTAGATCCAATGTTATCTGAGTTTCTAGGCAACTGGAAAGCTTTCTCTTGAGTAAGCTATTTGAACCCTCCCACCCCCATAACCTCTTCTTACCTCATATTCCTGCAATTGTCACTTTTTAACCAACTGAGGGGAACACATCTGTACAATAAACCAATCCTCTCTTTGCTCCTGCTTTCAATAAACCTACCTTCTGTTAATCTAAATTTATAACCTTCAATCAAATGATGTGTTTAGGATTTTTGTGCTAACCACTTAAATATGTGTTTATAGGCTCACCTTTTTGGAAGCTTTTTTTTTTTTTTTTTTTTACTCTGTGAAATCAGACATTTTCACCAACCTGGACTGTCTTCAAACTTCCAATAAATCTCCTTGATTTTATTATAACAGAGTATGAGTTATTACTCATGGATATTTAACGGTGTCAGAAGTGGGATTTGGAGGCACATCACCTTTGCCGACCTTCTGTGACATCATGAAATTGGAGCTGTGGCACCACACGGGCTTCTTTGTGCCCTTTCTGCTTTCTCCTGGTCCTGGTATAGTCTCCCCAGGTAAATAGTTGCCCATATCAAACTCTGCTTCTTTGCACTGAGCTGTTGGGGATTTCCAGTTGGTTATTTCTCTGTGTTTCCTTTCTGCACATTCATTTTTCAATTCAATTTTTGAACTTTTTGATGTGTTCCAGTTCTCAGGGAAGGGAAGTGGAAGCTTCTGCCTGTTTTATAAGGTTACTCACTCTTTCCTTTCAAGTGCACATTTAAAGACCACAGATGGGGTATTTGTTTGAGCTTGCAACCCTCAGGAATCTCTAAGAAGATGATGGGGAATGCCAGTTCACAGGGGGAAGATGGCAGCATCTGCTTGTCTTGTACTTTGGTCTCATAACATGGCATTACCTGACTAGGGACAACTTAGGTTTTTGGCCACTCTGGAAATCTTTTGAACTTTCTGTTCTTGTTTTCTTTCTTCCTTTCTTTTTTCACCTACACGCACAGGTAATAGTTCTTGCAAGTGTGTCCATTTTGACTAGTTCATATCTGTTTCTTTGTGAGCATTTTAAAGTTGATTAAATTCTTGTTGAAGCTTGGACTCCTTGATTTATACCAACTAATCTACATAATAATCAGGCAAAGAGAAGTCCCCCTAATTTGAAAATGAATGATCTGATTTGGGCCATAAAGAAACAAGAAATGGAAGGCTCATGTGGCTAGCAAAAATTACAGCTTTCTATGCCCCCAGCACTGAAAAACTGAGGACTATGCCAACTTTACCTAAAGCTTCTGAGCTTCAGAATTGTTTACCAGGTACCTAAACAAGATGCTTCTCCCATATTGGTTTGTTGATAACTCTAATTTTTAAAAGATTTTTAACACACCCTTGATAAATGAGCCTGGATTTCCCCTCTGTCAGGATAATGATTTAAAGTTCATGTTTAAAAACAACCACAAAATGGAGGCAGGGCCAAGATGGCAGAATAGAAGGATGCTTCCGGTGAGCCCTCTTTACACCAAAGACCCTAAAAAACAAGTGAAATGAGTATATTTGTGACAAGCTGGTAGCTCTGAGCTTCAAAGGCAAGCTCAGAAAATGAACTGAGGGGCAGGGGAGGAAGAGACCATTCAGAAGCGCAGAGGAGTTACCAGACCTGAATCGCAGGGAGCCCTCAGGCACTATTCCTGCAGCGGCGGCAGCAGGCTGCTACTAGCATTTGGCTGCAGTTTTCTCAGGGAGAAGCAGCCAGCCACACAGCCTACTCACACCTCCGGAACCAGAGATGAATGGTGCTCTCAGCAAAACCTAAGTACTTGCATATATTTTACCACGCCCACCTCCACCCCCAAGCCAGCTTCAGAGGCTGAAAACCCTGGGCCTGAGATAGGCATTATTGAGCACCTAGAACCATCCTCTGGTCCTTGAGGAAGGAAAAATATTGCAATTGGGGGAAAAGATAATTTGCTAGCTCCACTAACTGGGGGAGCTCAGGACAGAATCTGTTCCTGTCCAGGCATAAATGGTACATGGACTTTGAGCACCTTTCACCTCTGCATGGACCTGTTTGGCCCTATTCCAGGAGAATAGGCCCTCGTCGGCAGACTCCAAACATTTCAGCTGTGCAGTGGAGAGGTGGGTGTTGGGTGTTTGATATTTGACATTGCTTTGCCTATTAAACAAGGTCCTCACCTAACCATATCAGGGACCCAAGGACTGGTAGCTCTACTCACGTCACACAGCCACCTGCAACAGAAGTCCAGGGATAACTGCTCCCTCCCAGTCCTTACAACTAAAAACTTTGGGTGCCCGTGGTCCTTCTGCAGAACCCACCCACCAGCATGCTCTAGGGAACAGAGACATGATTTCCTCAGAGACATGCTTTCCTCAGAGACATGCAGGGGTAGGTTCTCAGGCCCTGCCTTGTTCAGAGTGTGACCCCCTGAAGCAATCAGATATTGGTATATATGCCAATCATTCCTGCAACTCTAAGACTGTAGAACAGAGCCTGTACACACACTTGACGATCAGCTACCTGGAAACCTGAGCTGAATTCATACAAGAAAAGTGAATGGAATCCTAGACTGATATACTTGATAACAGCTCTACCATCTGGGGACAGGAGGTCAGAGCTCCAAAGGCAAAAATAATCAAGCTAGCTCACTCAAGCAAACCATCTGGGTATATCAAAACAAAACAAAGCAAGAAGCTACGACACAGTAAGCAAGTATAAACTAATACAATAACTTATAGATGGCTCGGAGACAACAGTCAAATATCAAGTCACATAAAGAAACAGACCATGATCACCTCAACAAACTTTCAAAACAAAGAATACAGGGATCTTCTAGATGAAAGTGCATTCCTGGAGTTACCAGAGCCAGAATACAAAAGTTTAATATACAGAACCCTTCAAGACATCAGGAAGGAAATGAGGCAATACACAGAACAAGCCAAAGAACACACAGATAAAGCAATTGAAGACATTAGAAAGATTATTCAGGAACATAATGAAAAGTTTAATAAGCTGGAAAAATCCATAGACAGATGGCAACCAGAAATTCAGAAGATTAACAGTAAAATTACAGAAGTAGACAACTCAATAGAAAGAGGAACAGAACTGAGCAAGTAGAAGCTAGAATTTCTGAACTCAAAGATAAATCTCTTGGCACTAATATATATGAAGAAAAATCAGATAAAAGAATTTTAAAAAATGAAGAAAGCTTACCAATCATGTGAGACTCTATCAAGAGAAATAAGCTATGAGTGATTGGAGTATCAGAACAGGAAGGGATAACAGAAGATACAGAGAGAATTATTGAAGATTTTTTTGGCAGAAAACTTCCCTGATATTGTGTGAAAGATGAGGAGATATCTAGCCAAGATTCTCATCGAACTCCACGTAAGGTAGATCTTAAAAGAGAGTCACCAAGACATATTATAATCAAACTTGCCAAAACCAAATATAAAGAGAGAATTTTAAGAGCAGCGAGGGATAAACAAAAAGATACCTACAAAGAAGAGCCAATAAGAATAAGCTCAGACTACTCTGCAGAAACCATGCAAGCAAGAAGGCAATGGAATGACATATTTAAAAAATTGAAGGAAAAAATTCCCTGCCAAGAATCATATATCCAGCAAAACTGTCTCTTAAATATGAAGGTGAAATTAATACCTTTCCAAATAAACACAAGTTTAGGGAATTTGTAAAAACCAAGCCAAAACTACAAGAAATACTAAAGGGAGTTCTTTGGTTAGAATATCAATAATATCTGGTATCAACCCAAGACTAGAACAATGGGCAGAGATATGAATAGATATGAATAGACGCTTCACTAGAGAAGACATTCAGGTAGCTATTAGATACATGAGGAAATGCTCACGATCATTAGCCATTAGAGAAATGCAGATCAAAACTACAGTGAGATTTCATCTCACCTGAACAAGGCTGGCATTAATCCAAAAAACACAAAAGAATAAATGTTGGAGAGGCTGTGGAGAGATTGGAACACTTATACACTGCTGGTGGGAATGCTAAATGGTACAACCACTTTGGAAATTGATCTGGCATTTCCTTAAAAAGCTAGAAATAGAACTACCATTCGACCCAGCAATCCCACTTCTCGGAATATATCCTAGAGAAATAAGAATCTTAACACGAACAGATATATGCACACCCATGTTTTTTGCAGCACTGTTTACAATAGCAAAAACATGGAAGCAACCAAGGTGCCCATCAACAGATGAATGGATAAATAAACTATGGTATATTCACATGATGGAATACTACGATCGATAAAGAACAGTGAGGAATCTGTGAAACATTTCATGACATGGAGGAAAGTGGAAGGCATTATGCTGAGTAAAATTAGTCAGTTGCAAAAGAACAACTATTGTATAAGACCACTATTATAAGAACTTGAGAAATAGTTTAAACTGAGAAGAAAACACTCCTTTGTGTTTACGAGAGGTGGGAGAGAGGTATTCACTAATTTTATAGTAGATAAGAACTACTTTAGGTGAAGGGAAAGACAGCACACAATACAGGGGCGGTCAGCACAACTGGACTAAACTGAAAGCAAAGAAGTTTTCTGAATAAACTTAATGCTTCAAAGGTCAGCATAGCAGGGGAGAGGGTTTGGGGACCATGGTTTCAGGGGTCATCTAAGTCAACTGGCATAGTAAAATCTATTAAGAAAACATTCTGCATCTCACTTTGAAGAGTGGTGTCTGAGGTCTTAAACGCTAGCAAGTGGTCATCGAAGATGCATCAATGAGTCTCAAACCACCTGGATCAAAGGAGAATGAAGAACACCAAGGACACAATGTAATTAAGTGCCTAAGAGACAGAAAGGGTCACGTGAACCAGAGACTACGTCATCCTGAGACCAGAAAACTTAGATGGTTCCCGGCTACAACCAATGAGTGCCCTGACAGGGAACACAACAGAGAACCCCTGAGGGAGAAGGAGAGCAGTGGGATGCAGACCCCAAATTCTCATAAAACGACCAGACTTAGTGGTCTGACTGAGACTAGAAGGACCCTGGTTGTCATGGCCCCCAGACCTTCTGTTGGCCCAGGACAGGAACCATTCCCAAAGCCAACTCTTCAGACATGGATTGGACTGGACAATGGGTTGGAGCGGGATGCTGGTGAGGAGTTAGCTTCCTGGATCAGGTGGACACTTGAGACTATATTGGTATCTCCTGCCTGGAGGGGAGATGAGAGAGTAGAGGGGGTTAGAAGGTGGCGAAATGGATAGGAAAAGAGAGAGTGGAGGGAGGGAGCAGGCTGTATCATTAGGGGGAGAGTAATTGGGAGTACATAAGTTTTTGTGTGGACGAGTGACTTAATTTTTAAACTTTCAAAAGCACAATAAAAATTATAAAAAAACACATAATGAATATTTTTAGCAGTAATTTAGAATCTCAGTGATCACTGTAAGAAAATGAGTTCTCATTTGCGTTGTTTTCTCTTTCCTCGGAAGAAATTTTGTTTGATGTTAAGAAACTAAATTATAATATTGTAGAGTTTTATATAAGCCTGAATATGGAGCTGGCTCCACAACTGGTAGTTTCATATTGTTTTCCTGTTTCATTTTTTGTCGAGAACTTCCTCTAATGTTATGTTTGAGTTTCTGTCTTTCATCAACTTGAAGGTCATGGCTGGACATTGTTATTTCTCATTAGGCTGTCTTTTCTCCTCCAAGAAAAACTACATTTTGTTCCTGGGCTTTTAGCAATTGCTCTCAGAAACTTTGATATAAATTCATGTACTAAAAAGTTACACTGAAAAAAAAATGAGTTTTTTATTTTAATTGGTACAACAAGTCCTTAAAATGAGACAAATTATTCCAAGTCACTTCTTTAATGGATCCTATAAAGTATGGAAAAGATAAGGTTATGAACCTATGATAATTTCTTACCTCCAGTTGGTATTATTAGATAATAATATTTTTTCAAAGAGCTTAATCTGATTGTTTCAATGATAAATAAGTGCTTACATAAGTTAAATACTCCTAGTAAAGTTTTTTTATGTTTTATAATATGTCAATGTAAAATAATTTCCAAGATCTTTTTAGGTAACTTAAGCTAATTTCAATATGTGGAATGTGTTGTGTTAAAAGATAGTAATTTTGTCCTAAAAGGAAAGAATCTGGTTGTTCCAAGATGAAAAAGAAAAAAGAAGTATTTAGATGGATGTATTATAGAAAGTGGTAGAAGGTCAGAGAAAAGTTAAATAGAAAGTTAAAGGTACTAAAGAAGGAAAGCTAAACTTATGCCACAGAGAAAAGATATGTGTATGCATAATGGGGCCTAACAATGAATGTGTTTGCCACTTAACGGATTATGCTATGAGAAATATATAAAATGACAAGGAATTTGGAAAATTTGTTAAAGATTTTTTGTTGGATATAATTGAACTTTTTGTTCATTGCAATCGAAAGTTTAATAGGTTAATTCATGAGAATTTTTTTTAAAGCATAATGTCAAAAAGCATATAAAACAAAGAATCAGGTTTCTCACTGTTTACAAAATTTTCCTTAATTATTGGGTTAAAGAGTTAATTTTATTCTTTATGCAATTGGCCTCGAAGGCAAGGGTTCATCCAAATAAATCTCTGAACGGAAAACTAAGCCACATGAATTTAGAAAAAGTAAAAAAAATTACCTTTAAAATCTTTGGTTGAATGACTTAAGTATTGTTTCTCAGTAACCTATGATCAATTTTGAAACTTTGTGTAAAGTCACAAAAGATTTATTTCTGTTTTATAAAACCAAAAAAAAAGAATCTAATGTGTTGAGTTACATAGAATGTGTTGTCAAGTCAGACAAAGTGTTGAATTTTCTGTAAATTAAAATTTATATATCAGTCATGTTTACCTGGTTCTGAACAGCAAGCACATAATATTGTGTCATAATTTTATTATTTCAGTTGCTAATTTGGTCACTACTTTGTTTCCTTTAAATCTAGCGTCATCAAAGTGAGTGGTTTTAACTAGAAACTTCACATCATTTACCCATGAAGTTTTTATTATCATTCAAATATTTAGCTTAATATATCTTTGATGTATCCTGACTATATGATACTATGTCTCAATATTACCTAAAACTCTTTGGAATGAGGTTACTCATTACCGTTAGAAATATTTTTGTCTAAATTTCTTATTTGACTCTATCTAGTTTTTCATTACTTTTGTAGTTAATTCTCATCAGGTCTTCTCACTTTTAACAATTATTATTATAAATTAACCATAGCCATTTTTAAGTCTGTAACTCACAGGTAAATTTTACCTTACTGATTCACTGAGAACACAACAGAAATGGACTATATCAAATTCATAAAGAGGACTACAATATTTTGAACACGGATATCATCGGACTAAATCAAGAATCTGGGACTCTTATGTAAAAGCTGACAAGGTTTTTCAAGTTACTACTGATCCAGAATAACGTGAAACCAAAATTAGCAAAATGGGACTGAATAAACTGAAAGGATTACCATAGGTTTTTGTGAACATATTACTGATGTTCAGTGTTCTAATTCTAGATATAAAACACCATTTTTAACCTCTTTTAGTATAAGAATCAGTTATTTCAGTAACTAATAACATTATGTTGGTTACAGAATATTCTATAAATTAAAAGATGCTATGGCACATTTTAAAGTTATGACTAAGAATATTCAGAAAGTTTTAAATACTGGAATGACTGAAATAAGAAAAGTAGTTCTTCAAAACCAAATAACCTTCTTTTATGTTGCTTATGTATCCCTGGTGGAACAGTTGTTAAGAGCTGTGACTGTTGACCAAATGGTTGAATTGCCATCAAATTGACTCGATGGCAACAGGTTTGTTTTTGTTTGTTTCGTTTATGTTTTTGTGGTTGTTATGTGACGTAAAGTTGGTTCCAACTTGTAGTGACCCTATTGGACAGAGCAGAACTGCCGCATGGGATTTCCAAGAAGTAGCTGATGGATTTGAACTGCTGACCTTTTGGTTAGCAGCTGTAGCTTTTAACCATTGAGCCACCAGAGCTCCACGTTGCTTATAGTGACTTTAGTTTTATTAAATATTGTTAGTCTTTAATCCAATACTCTAATAAATGCTTCTACAGATTAAATGAGTTTTAGACGAACAAAAAACAAAACCCCAAAATCTGGCTGATATTCTATCAGGGGTCCATGTATATTAAAAGAGACATCAGCTATAAGACTCCCTGGAGGCTTATTAGAAAGGACCATATGTAGTTCTCCTTACTAACCGTTGTACTACCAAATTACAGAGAGTTAAAACTTGGATGCATCTCTCCCAACCGAAGAAGGGTGCCACTCTTACGTGAACTGTTCCACCAACCAAAGGGATCAAACTGAAATTTAAACATTGTCAGGACAAGAAGCAGACAACAACATGAGTAGGCAGCTTTCCCAAGATCATGAAACAAGATCTCCTAAGTAACCCTACCCAAAAATTCACTGAGCTGTTTCAGTTGAACCCATAGATGAATTTTACTTATATTGATTTTCTTTGCTCTCCTGTTTGATTTGCCGCTACATTGATTTTGATTGCTTTACTCCATTGTCTTAAAGTTATTTCATGTTTTGATATAATGTTTTTCCCATGTAAATGATAGAAGTTAATGCTGCCTGGTGCATTTACTTATTGTTAATCAAATTTAACAACTTCTTCATTTGTCTTATGTTTCCTGATATGTTATTGAAGTAGTAGCTCTCAAGATAATTACTCTCTGTTTAATACTTATAGTTTATGAAGTTGCCCTAGGTTATCAACTTAAGTTTATAAACTAGTAATGCATTTATCTTCACATACCCACAACTGAAGGTTTTGTTGTCTTGTAAAACCTATCCCAGTAAACTCAGTTAACCTGACATATGCGAATTGTCGCAATCTTTGGCCTTGCATTTTTATAAGCTTGTATTACCACTGAAGGATTGCATTTGGGTTATATTATCGCTTTCACAAAAAACTTTCCTCAGTAGTGTTAACCTTTTATGAAATTCATTCAGTAGCTCATTTTTGGCATAGTTTTCATTATTCCAACAGCTATTTTGTTTTACATAAATACATTTTCTGTTTCATAATATTTTTAAGTAGCTTGCCCCCACTATAAGGGTCCCATTTGTTTTATTTTGTTTAATAAAACCACCCTGTTATATTTTGGCAAGGTAATACTTTTGTTAAGACAGCCCAGTAAGTAGCTATTAACCGTAATCTATCTGACTACTGAATTTGCCATCAAGTTCCAAAATCTAACCTCATGAGTTCATATCCATTAGCTTCTCCCATACTGAATTACAGTTTTGTCCCCTAGTGGTGTAGTGGTCAAGAGCTTGTCTGCTAACCAAAAAAAGGTTGGCAGTTCAAATCCACCAGCCACTCCTTGGAAATCCTACAGAACAGTTCCACTCTGTCCTATAGGGTCACTATGAGTCAGAATTGACTTGGTGGCAATGGGTTGCTATCAACTTTAAAATCACTTTAAGCAAGCCATGTGTGTGAGACTGTAGCATTCTTCCCCTCTATCCTGGGTTATTAGTTCAACCCCAGGCTCCGTGCTTCAATCTAACCCAGAAGCTTGTTGTTCCTTTGTAAGAGCATGCATACCATAGTGAGAAATTGCAGATTAAAACTTGCTATTAGAAACACCTCAGATACTATGGAACAAATAGCTGCTGATGTCACCAATGCTATGACTGCACAGGAAAAACCATTAAATTCATTGGTTAAAGTGGTTTTAGATCATAAAATTGCTCTAGATTTATTGCTGGCTCAGCAGAGTCTGAGCTATAGCTAATTCTTCATGCTGCACTTGGATTAATGTATCAGGGGAAGTAGAACATGACATTGCAAAAATATGACAAAAGGCCACCTGTCTACACATACCTGAGCAAAACAGGTACAGTTTTTTCTTTTCTGATACTTTTAGCCGTTTTTTTTTTTTTTTTTTTTTTTTTTTTATAATAACTTTTATTAAGCTTCAAGTGAACGTTTACAAATCCAATCAGTCTGTCACATATAAGTTTACATACATCTCACTCCCTACTCCCACTTACTCTCCCCGTCTTGAGTCAGCCCTTTCAGTCTCTCCTTTCTTGACAATTTTGCCGGCTTCCCTCTCTCTCTATCCTCCCATCCCCCCTCCAGACAAGAGTTGCCAACACAATCTCAAGTGTACACCTGATATAATTAGCTCACTCTTCATCAGCGTCTCTCTCCCACCCGCTGACCAGTCCCTTTCATGTCTGATGAGTTGTCTTCAGGGATGGTTCCTGTCCTGTGTCAACAGAAGGTCTGGAGAGCATGACCGCCGGGATTCCTCCAGTCTCAGTCAGACCATTAAGTTTGGTCTTCTTATGAGAATTTGGGGTCTGCATCCCACTGCTCTCCTGCTCCCTCAGGGGTCCTCTGCTGAGCTCCCTGTCAGGGCAGTCATCGATTGTGGCCGGGCACCAACTAGTTCTTCTGGTCTCAGGATGATGTAGGTCTCTGGTTCATGTGGCCCTTTCTGTCTCTTGGGCTCGTAGTTGTCATGTGGGCTTGGTGTTCTTCATTTTCCTTTGCTCCAGGTGGGTTGAGACCAATTGCTGCATCTTAGATGGCTGCTTGTTAGCATTTAAGACCCCAGACGCCACATTTCAAAGTGGGATGCAGAATGATTTCATAATAGAATTATTTTGCCAATTGACTTAGAAGTCCCCGCAAACCATGTTCCCCAGACCCCCGCGCTTGCTCCGCTGAGCTTTGAAGCATTCATTTTATCCCGGAAACTTCTTTGCTTTTGGTCCAGTCCAATTGAGCTGACCTTCCATGTATTGAGTGTTGTCTTTCCCTTCACCTAAAGCAGTTCTTATCTACTGATTAATCAATAAAAAAACCCTCTCCCACCCTCCCTCCCTCCCCCCCTCGTAACCACAAAAGTATGTGTTCTTCTCAGGTTTACTATTTCTCAAGATCTTATAATAGTGGTCTTATACAGTATTTGTCCTTTTGCCTCTGACTCATTTCGCTCAGCATAATGCCTTCCAGGTTCCTCCATGTTATGAAATGTTTCAGAGATTCGTCACTGTTCTTTATCGATGCGTAGTATTCCATTGTGTGAATATACCACAATTTATTTACCCATTCATCCGTTGATGGACACCTTGGTTGCTTCCAACTTTTTGCTATTGTGAACAGAGCTGCAATAAACATGGGTGTGCATATATCTGTTTGTATGAAGGCTCTTGTATCTCTAGGGTATATTCCGAGGAGTGGGATTTCTGGGTTGTATGGTAGTTCTATTTCTAACTGTTTAAGATAACGCCAGATAGATTTCCAAAGTGGTTGTACCATTTTACATTCCCACCAGCAGTGTATGAGAGTTCCAATCTCTCCGCAGCCTCTCCAACATTTATTATTTTGTGTTTTTTGGATTAATGCCAGCCTTGCTGGTGTGAGATGGAATCTCATCGTAGTTTTAATTTGCATTTCTCTAATGGCTAATGATCGAGAGCATTTTCTCATGTATCTGTTGGCTGCCTGAATATCTTCTTTAGAGAAATGTGTGTTCATATCCTTTGCCCACTTCTTGATTGGGTTGTTTGTCTTTTTGTGGTTGAGTTTTGACAGAATCATGTAGATTTTAGAGATCAGGCGCTGGTCGGAGATGTCATAGCTGAAAATTCTTTCCCAATCTGTAGGTGGTCTTTTTACTCTTTTGGTGAAGTCTTTAGATGAGCATAGGTGTTTGATTTTTAGGAGCTCCCAATTATCGGGTTTCTCTTCATCATTTTTGGTAATGTTTTGTATTCTGTTTATACCTTGTATTAGGGCTCCTAGGGTTGTCCCAATTTTTTCTGCCATGATCTTTATCGTTTTAGTCTTTATGTTTAGGTCTTTGATCCACTTGGAGTTAGTTTTTGTGCATGGTGTGAGGTATGGGTCCTGTTTCATTTTTTTGCAAATGGATATCCAGTTATGCCAGCACCATTTGTTAAAAAGGCTGTCTTTTCCCCAGTTAATTGACACTGGTCCTTTGTCAAATATCAGCTGCTCATACGTGGATGGATCTATGTCTGGGTTCTCAATTCTGTTCCATTGGTCTATGTGTCTGTTGTTGTACCAATACCAGGCTGTTTTGATTACTGTGGCTGTATAATAGGTTCTGAAGTCAGGTAAGGTGAGGCCTCCCACTTTCTTCTTCTTTTTCAGTAGTGCTTTGCTTATCCGGGGCTTTTTTCCCTTCCATATGAAATTGGTGATTTGTTTCTCTATCCCCTTAAAATATGACATTGGAATTTGGATCGGAAGTGCGTTAAATGTATAGATGGCTTTTGGTAGAATAGACATTTTTACTATGTTAAGTCTTCCTATCCATGAGCAAGGTATGTTTTTCCACTTAAGTATGTCCTTTTGAATTTCTTGTAGTAGAGCTTTGTAGTTTTCTTTGTATAGGTCTTTTACATCCTTGGTAAGATTTATTCCTAAGTATCTTATCTTCTTGGGGGCTACCGTGAATGGTATTGATTTGGTTATTTCCTCTTCGGTGTTCTTTTTGTTGATGTAGAGGAATCCAAGTGATTTTTGTATGTTTATTTTATAACCTGAGACTCTGCCAAACTCTTCTATTAGTTTCAGTAGTTTTCTGGAGGATTCCTTAGGGTTTTCTGTGTATATAATCATGTCATCTGCAAATAGTGATAACTTTACTTCTTCCTTGCCAATCCGGATACCTTTTATTTCTTTGTCTAGCCTGATTGCCCTGGCTAAGACTTCCAACACGATGTTGAATAAGAGCGGTGATAAAGGGCATCCTTGTCTGGTTCCCGTTCTCAAGGGAAATGCTTTCAGGTTCTCTCCATTTAGAGTGATATTGGCTGTTGGCTTTGCATAGATGCCCTTTATTATGTTGAGGAATTTTCCTTCAATTCCTATTTTGGTAAGAGTTTTTATCATAAATGGGTGTTGGACTTTGTCAAATGCCTTTTCTGCATCAATTGATAAGATCATGTGGTTTTTGTCTTTTGTTTTATTTATGTGATGGATTACAATAATCAAAAAGAGGGACTAAATACAGGAGGCACTGAACTGCCATATGGAGAGTGATACAAGGCGATATAGAACAATACAAGTTAGGTTTTTACTTAGAAAAATAGGGGTATATAATGAGGTAACCACAAAAAGGTATAACAACTCTATAACTCAAGACAAAAACCAAGAAAAACGTAACGACTCAACTAACATAAAGTCAAACACTATGAAAGTGAGGATCTCACAATTTACTAAGAAAAACGCCTCAGCACAAAAAAGTATGTGGAAAAATGAAATTGTCAACAACACACATAAAAAGGCATCAAAATGACAGCACTAAAAACTTATTTATCTATAATTACCCTGAATGTAAATGGACTAAATGCACCAATAAAGAGACAGAGAGTCACAGACTGGATAAAGAAACACGATCCATCTATATGCTGCCTACAAGAGACACACCTTAGACTTAGAGACACAAACAAACTAAAACTCAAAGGATGGAAAAAAGTATATCAAGCAAACAATAAGCAAAAAAGAAGAGGAGTAGCAATATTAATTTCTGACAAAATAGACTTTAGACTTAAATCCACCACAAAGGATAAAGAAGGACACTATATAATGATAAAAGGGACAATTGATCAGGAAGACATAACCATATTAAATATTTACGCACCCAATGACAGGGCTGCAAGATATATAAATCAAATTTTAACAGAACTGAAAAGCGAGATAGATACCTCCACAATTATAGTAGGAGACTTCAACACACCCCTTTCGGAGAAGGACAGGACATCCAGTAAGAAGCTCAACAGAGACACGGAAGATCTAATTACAACAATCAACCAACTTGACCTCATTGACTTATACAGAACTCTCCACCCAACTGCTGCAAAATATACTTTTTTTTCTAGCGCACATGGAACATTCTCTAGAATAGACCACATATTAGGTCATAAAACAAACCTTTGCAGAGTCCAAAACATCGAAATATTACAAAGCATCTTTTTTTTTTTTTTTATCCAAAGGAATGGGTGCCTGGATTAAGTCAAATTCCTTCTTCAGTATCATGATTTTAATGTTGATAGTCATTGTAATTAGCACAGTTGAATATAGTATAAAAGTTAACACTAATGCCTTGGCTCAGAGAAGCAAACTGATGCTCACACACAGGCTAATGTATGCAGAAACTACTAGCATTCTCCACGAATTGGAAGAACCTGCATTTAGTTCAGCTATTTAACAAGGTCCCTGGGTTTTCCAAACTACTAGTGTCCACCTAACAACCTCAAGAACAGCCATAGCATGGTCAGATAGAGCTTTTACTGTGACCAAGCCAGGATGTGGAAGGTATGCACCCCAAGGAGGATGTCTTGATGCAAATACATTTGTGTAAAATGACTTCAAGAAATATTTCTTTCGATAATAAAGATGCAGAAACAATGTCTCAAGCAGGCAGGGTGGGGGGAATCTTATCTCCAATGTTATCTGAATTCCCTAGGCAACTGGAAAGCTTTTGCTTAAGTAAGCTATATCACCCCCATAGCTACTTCTTACCTCATAGCCCCACAATTATCACCCTGTAACCAATCTGAAGAGACCAAAACCATCCTCCCTTTGTTGCCCCTTTGAGCAAACCCACTTTTCTTTTTATCTAAATTTGTAACATCTAATAAAATGATGTATTTTAGGTTCTTTGTTCTAACCCCTTAAATATGTGCTTACAACCTCACCTTTTTGGAAGAACTTATTTCACTCTGTGAGAGCAGACATTTTTGCCAGTCTGGGGTGTTTTCCAATCTTCAATAAACCTCCTTGCTTTTGTTGTAACAGAGTATAAGTTATTACTTTTGCACACATATAAGTGATTTTTTTTAAAAGAGCATAGCACTTATAGGTGATATTCATTATTTTTTTAAGTGAATTTGTTATTTAGGTGCAAGGTTATCTCAGGGGTTAATTTCAGCTCAAGTTATGAAGAGTATCTCAGGGCAATAGTCTTGGGGACTTCTCCAGTCTCAACCAGTCCAGTGTGTCATTTTTTTTTTTTGGTAAGGAATTTGAGCATCTGTTCCACATTTTTCTCCCATTCTATCAGGGTTCTTATATTATGGCCCTAATTAGAATTGTCAATAGTGGTAGCTAGGCATCATCTAGTTCTTCTGGTCTCAGGGTAAATGAGGCCATAAACTGTACCCATTTTAAGTGAAATTTGATAAAATTTGACAAATGTTTAAACTGTGTACCTGCCATACCAATCAAGACATGCAATATTTCTGTAACCTCCAGATTTTGCCCATATCCCTTTATAATCAACCTCGTTCTGCTGCCACTATAGATTAGTCTGCATTTTCTATTTTCAAAGTTCTTTACTTGGGATTTTCCATGTATTAAAAAAAAAAGAGTGATAGGAATGTTTTATCATTTTTAATTTTAAATAAGCACACACACACTAATATTTAAGCTCCTAACAGGAAGGGATGGTACGATTGTAGGTAGAACATGACTGTTGACATAACTCAATTCTAGGGAACATATTGTATAATTTACCATAAATTGAAATCCTGGTTAAACTTGCTTATGTATCTTTTTGTGTAGATGTTAATAAAAACTAGCAAATGCTAAAAATATAAGCAGTAAATGAGCAAAAGGTTTTGGAGTTGATATATTGTTCTTATCTGTACATATTTAATTGAACATTCATTTCTAATTTTAGTTTTATTCTCATTTTGGTACCAACATTTTTATGTATACTCTCAAATATTTTCTGAAGTCATTGCAAAACTTGCAGTGTTTTATTCACTGGGCTTATAGAATTGTCTAGCATACTTAAATTTTCTAACCATTTGAAAACAGATTCTTTGGAGATAACAATTCTTTCTATTCTCCTCAATCTGGCTAATTCCCTTGTTTTACATTGAACCCTGGTGGTGCAATGATAAAGTGCTTGGTTGCTAACCAAAAGCCTGGCAATTAGACCCACACAGCAGCTCCATGTGATAAAAACTTGGCAATTTGCTTCCATAAAGATTACAACCTAGAAAACCCTATGGGGCAGTTCTACTTTGTCCTATAGGGTTACTATGAATTGGAATCAACTCTTTAGCTATGGGTTTGGTTTGGTGTTATAAAAGGTGGAAAGGAAGGAAGGAAGGGGGAAAGGAAGGAAGAGAGGGAGGGAGGGAGGGATGGAGGAAGGAGGGGAGGGAGGGAGGGAGGGAGGGAGGGAGGGAGGAAGGAAGGAAGGAAGGGAGGGAGGGAGGGAGGGAGGGAGGAAGACAGTATCAGGCCTCATGGCTAAATTTAGGGAATGAGCACCTAATATTTGACTTGCTTGCCTTGACAAACACCTAGAAACTCTCAAATCTTTGTCATTTCTCTGCTGATAAGATACAGGGAAAAGAATAAAAAAAAGGTAGAATTCATAATAATCACTTCAAAAACCAAAAAACCAAACCTAGTGCCATCGAGCTGATTCTGACTCATAGCGACCCTATAGGACAGAGTAGAACTGCCCCACAGAGTTTCCAAGGAGCGCCTGGAGGATTCTAACTGCCGATCCTTTGGTTAGCAGCTGTAGCACTTAACCAACTACACCACCAGGGTTTCCAATAATCACTTGGAGACCAATAAATATATAAAGAGAGGCAATAAAATAAGACTAGTAAAACAACTAATTTGGACCTGGACAGAGATGGGCTATTTCTCACCTATATTCAGTTTGAAGTGTGTAGGCTTATACAGTCTCACACAAGAGAGCTCAACACTTGCCTTTAAGCCTGGCTCTCAAACCTGTAGTCAAGAAATATGGAAGGAGGTGAGCACCCAAAGCCATAGGAGTATTATATTGCCTTTCTCAAAGCATTGCCTAAATTGTTGGGAAATTCTACTTGTGGCAGTGGGAAAAATCACAAGATAAGAACTCACGTCTTTGAACAGTCTCCAAGGAAGATGAGTTTCTCCTGATCTTCAAGAAAGTGGTAATTATCATGGCACAGTGACTCTGTGTATTCCTTCCATCTTCTTTTGATGCTTCTTACATTGTTCAATATTTTTTCCATAAAATTCTTCAATATTGTAACTTCAGGCTTTGATTTTTGGTTCAGTTCTTTGAGCTTGATAAATGCCAAGCATGTTCTTCCTTTTTGGTTTTCTAAATGCAAGTTTTGCACATTTCATCATAATACTTTGTCTTCTCAAGCCACCCTTTGACATCTTCTGTTCAGCTCTTTTACTTTAGTATTTTTTCCTTTTGCTTTAGCCGCTCCACACAAAGGCATTCAACTGTGTAGATCATAACAAATTATGGATAACATTGTGAAAATGGAAATTTCACGTGCTCATGCAGAATCTGTACATAGACCAAGAGGCGGTTGTTTGAAAAGAACAAGGGGATATTGTCTGGTTTAAACCCAGGAAATGTGTGTGTCAAAGTTTTATACTTTCACCATACTTATGCAATCTGTATGCAGAGCAAATAATACGATGAAGACCAGGGCATCAGGATTGGAAGAAGACTCATTAACAATCTGCCATATGCAGACGATACAGCCTTGCTTGCTGAAAGCAAAGAGAACTTGAAGCACCTACTGATTACGATCAAAGACTACAGCCTTCAATATGGATTACACCTTAACATAAAGAAAACAAAATCCTCACAACTGGAATATTGAGCAACATCATGATAAATGGAGAAAATATTTAAGTTGTCACTAAACAATGATAAAGAATAATGGTGAATCTGCAAGACATCTCACAACATGGATGAATCTGGAGGTCATTATGCTGAGTGATATAGGTCAATTACAAAAGGGCAAATACTGTATGAGACCACTATTATAAAAACTCATGAAATTGTTTCCACACAAAAAGAAACAATCTTTGATGGTTATGGGGGAGGGGAAGGGCGGAGAGGGAAAAGCACTAACTAGATACTAGACATAGATAAGTGGTAACTACGGTGAAGGGCAAGACAGTACACAATACTGGGGAAGTCAGTGCCATATGACCAGGGCAAAGTTGTAGAAGCTTCACAGACACATCTAAATGCCCTAAGAGATCAAACTACTGGGCTGAGGGCTGGAGACCATGATCTCGGGCAACATCTAGCTCAACCAGCACAACATAGTCTGTAAAGAAAATGTTCTACGTCTGACTGTGATGAGTAGCAACTGGGATCTTAAAAGCCTGCGAGTAGCCATCTGAGATACATCTACTGGTCCCATGCCTGCTGGAGCAAAGGAGAATGAAGAAGATCAAAGACACAGGGAAAGATTAGTCCAAAGAACTAATGGACCACAACTACTACAACCTCCACCAGACTGGCCCAGAACAACTAAATGGTACCCAGTTACCACCACCAGCTGCTCTGGGAAGGATCACAATAGAGGGTCCCAGACAGAAAAATGCAGAACAAAATTCACATTCACTAAAAAAAAAAAAACAAAACCAGGCTTGCTGCTTTGACAGAAACTGGAGAAACCCCAAGAGTATGGTGCCTGGACATCCTTTTAACTCAGTACTGAAGTCACTCCTCGGCTTCACTCTTCAGCCAAAGATTAGACAGGTCTATAGGGCCAACAATAGCCCACCTCAGGGACGCACTTCGTAGTTCAATCATGTATATGAGACTAATTTTGGGCACACCAGCCCAAAAGTAAGGATAAGAAGGCAAAAAGGACAGGAAAACTGGACAGAAGGAAACAGGAAACCTGGAGTGGAGAAAGGGAGAATGTTTACACATTGCAGGGTTGGCAACCAATATCACTAAACAATTTGTGTGTTAACTGTTTAGTGAGAAACTAATTTGGTCTGTAAACTTTCACCTAAATCACAATTAAAAAAAAAAGATCGAAGTTGTCAAGGATTTCATTTTACTTGGATCTAGCAGCAGTCAAGAAATCAAATAGCGTATTGCACTAGGAAAATCTGCTGCAAAAGGCCTCTTTAAAGAATCAAAAAACAAAGATGTCACCTAGAGGACTAAGGTGCACCTGACCCTAGTCATGGTATTTTCAATCGCCTCATAAAGCTGGACAATGAATGAGGAAGACTGAAGAAGAATTGATGCATTTGAATTATGGGGTTGGTAAAGAATATTGAATATACCATGGACTGCCAGAGGAACGAAGAAATCTGTCCTGGAAGAAGCACAGCCAGAAGGCTCCTTAAAAGCAAGGATGGCAAGACTTCTTCTCACATACCTTTGACGTGTTATTTCAAGAGGCACCAGTCCCTGGAGAAGGACATCATGCTGGGTAAAGTAAAGGGTCAACAAAAAAGAGGAAAACTCTCACCGACTGACACAGCGGCCGCAACAATGGGCTCAAACATTGCAATGATTGTGAGGATGGCACAGGACCAGGACATGCTTTGTTCTGTTGTACACAGAGTTGCTATGAGACAGAACCAACTCGACAGCATCTAACAACTAACAACAGAATTATCATAACCACAATCAAATGTCCTAACATCTCTTGAACTGCCAACTGGATATAAAGAAAATAACTTTCTATTTCTTGCTATTCAATACAATCGTGGCAATTTATTAATCTCTCATTTTACTGATTTCAATCTTTTCTTTTTCTTTAAAAATAGTTCATCAAAACTATGACCCCAAATTAGAGGTTTTTGGTCAAAAATACAGGAAGAAAGGTAATTGGATGGAAAGGCAGCTATGTTCCAACAGTACGATCATCATTGGGTGTTAAGGAGAGCAATACACAATGTGACTGATTAATGTGCAGCCTGTACCAATCCTGGGGTATTATTTAAAACCACCTGAATTTGAAATATATGTATTAAGAATATCTACTAATTTCGATAAGGCAAAACAACTTTTTCTTAGCACTAGCTAGTCAACGAAGATTACTAAGTAAGGAATTCTGCTATCAGTTCTTTCACATGCAGTTATTATGGGAATTAAACTCATTTTTGTCTGCTCACTAAAGATGGTATCATAGAGACTCTTTTTTGCATCACAGTTTAAATAAAGTCAGTGCATATATGTGGAAAATAACCACACAATTATTTTAATGAAAATACAATATAATGCAGGCAGTATATTAATCCATAATGGATTCTCTTTGTACTAGATAGAGTCCCCTGGGTTGAGCACTGTTAACATGCTCAGCAGCTAACTGAAAGATTGGGGGATCAAGTCCACTCAGAGTCAACTTGGAAGAAAGGCCTGGTTATCCACTTCTGAAAAATCAGCCACTGAAAACTCTATGGAATGCAGTTCTAATCTGAGTCACATGTGGTTCTTATGAGTTGATATAGACTTGATGTCAACTCGTTGGTTAGTTGGTGGGTTGGCTAGTTCTTTTCTACTAGGAGGAGTTGGAGAGATTTTTCTAACTTTACCAAGAATTGTCATTTGTAAATCTGATTCATTGGCCCAAGCTATGTAAACAAGTACATGAAAAATAATGCACCATGTTTCAGAGAAACACATCACTGAAATCTGCCTATGCATTACAGTTCACTTTATGGCCAAAAGAACTAAGTAAGTAACAAGAAAATGAGATCTGAATTTTTATCTTTTAATATTGCTTCCCAAGAAATCTGGAAATGCTTTTGGGTATTTTTTTTTTCATCTGGAGAAACGAAAAAATACCAACATAAAAGAACAATATGATCATCAAGAGCCCAGTCCCAACCAGTTCTCTGGGATGTGGCCACTCTGGTCAGTTCCTTCTCCCAGTTCTTCCATTTGAAAAAGCCAGGGATAGAGAAGATGCCGGTGACAGAGCCTCCGCTGTCACAGAGCTTGTTCTCGCCCTTGCCTGAGTGAAGAGTTATGTTTACAGATGAAAAATGCCAGGGCATACCATGCTTAGAAGTCTGTTTCCAGCAAGAGACCTATATTGAGAGCGGGGGTGAGGAGTTGATATTGCAATTACGGCATGTTGCAAATGGAATTACGTCTGTGTATTCTCTGCCCCTGCTGGGAAGCTCAGAGCACGGGACTTCTGACAGGCCATGAGAAAGGGACCATCTAAAAAAAAAAAAAAAAAAAAATTTTTTTTTTTTTTAATCCCTGTGGCATGAGGGGTTAGTGGGCATGAACCTCATCCTCTGTCAGGGCAACGAGAATTGGCAGTGCTTTCTGTCAGAGAAACTACCACTGGTTTTCATGAAAGCACTGGGAACTTAAGACACCTCCTGATGAGACATATTCAGAACAAAGCTTGTAAAATACCTTTTGTATGTCATATGGAAAATTTATTAAACAATAAAACTGTTTTACCAAAACATGTATATATGAAAAGCTCTTCATCGCTATTGTAAAAAATAAAATATTGCAAGAAAAAAAAGCACACCAATTTGAAAAATGATATTTTCACTCAAAAAGAGCATGAAAAAAAATCAAGGTGTGAGGTAACATCTGATAACTCTGCACTGCTCAGAACAAAATCACCGAAACAGCATTGCCGAAAATATTTACTTTGGACACATTAGTGAGAAAATCTTAGTTTGATAGCGTTGAATTTTCGGTATGAATTCTAGTTTGATGCCTTTCTATAGTAGTGATCTTTGTTAAGAAATGTAATCTCACAAGTCTACAAGTTACGTCTGCTAACCAAGAAGGTCGACAGTTCAAATCCACCAGCTGCTCCTTGGAAACTCTATGGGGCAGTTCTACTCTATCCTACAGGATCCTCTATGAGTCAGAATTGACTTGGCGGATAGTCGTTATTGGATTTCATGAGATTACATGAGTATAAAAAGCTCCTCCTTCAATGACTGTAGATAACAAGACTCATACCAAATGTTACCTCTTTCTCTCATTCTTCCTTTGCAATGCAAAAGAATATTACTGTTGTTGTTAGTTGCCATAAAGTTTATTTTACTCATGGCGACCCCAGTGTTCAGAGTACAACTGCTCCATAGGGTTTTCAAGGCTGTGACCTTTCCACCAGTCCTAAAAAGTGGTATCTTTAAGTGAGTTTGAACTATCCAACTTTCCTTTAGTAGTTCAGCATTTCACCATGGGCACCACTCAAAAAGAATATGATGACTCAAAATTTTGCTGTAAAATTATTCCTCATAGTTAGTATAAAACCAGATTAACTCACTACTGTCTAGTAGATTCCAACTCGTAGTACCCTCTAGGGCAGAGTATAAGTGCCCCATAGGGTTTCCAAGGCTGTAAATCTTTACGGAAGCAGATTGCCACATCTTTCTCCTACAGAGTGGCTGGTGGGTTCCTACTGCCGACATTACAGTTAGCAGCAGAGAGATTTAACTGTTGTACCACCAGGGCTCAAATAGTATAAAACCAAAAAACCCTTGAGTCAAGTCAAACTCATAGTGACCCTATAGGACAGAGTAGAACTGCCCCATAGGGTTTCCAAGAAGCCGCTAGTGGATTTGAACTGCTGACCTTTAATTTTGTTGTGCATAAAATCACCTAGGAATTTTTTTTTAATGTAACTTCCCTAGAGTTTACTGTTAGAGCTTTTGGTTGGGGAAGAAGCAGGAGTGTAGCCAGGAATATGAATTTTAGCAAGCCCCCTCTGTTAATCTAATGGCCTCTGGAAGATGTTTAAATGGGACCCCCTTTGGCTCTATAAGGAACTCGGTAGTGCAGTGGTTAAAGTGCTCAACTGCTAGCCAAAACATGGGTGGTTCAAAATCACCAGAGGCTTTGCAGGAAAAAGTGTGGCATTCTGCTTGCGTAGAGATTTACATCCTTGGAAACCCTATGGGTTGCTATGAGTCAGAATCGACTCTCAGCAGTGAGTTTTTGGATTTTAGACTCTATTCAGTGTATAGCCTTTGTAGTAGCAAGTAATAGCTAACTGCATTATCCCACAGTTTCTAAGAATTCTTTAGTTAAGTCATAGATTTGCTTTGTTTCTCTCTACTGTTACATTTATTGGCAACTTTTCTCTAAGCTCTTAAATTTTGGTTTACTTGTCAAAAATTAGCTTCCAATTTTTTATGTTAAAGTAGAAAGGGTATTAAAGGTCTTCATTTTTCAACCAAGGAACCCAGATAAGTCAATAGCAAGAGCTCATTAGTTAGAAGGAAGAGCTATAACTGAGATATATGGGACAGTCCCTAAATATTCAACCTACAATGAGACAACTTAAAATGAGGTGTCTGCAAGCTGCTTTCCAGAAACTTTATACAGGGATATAAGTGGTCTTGATCACTCAAAGTGGCTTAGAAAAAAAAGCCAACATGTAGGACATATTTGCTTTGAATTTGGAACCAATCTCAAAGAACCATAGAGAAAGTGGTCATCAGCAAATCATGGGTCATAAGAGAAAATAGGATTAAACCAAAGACTAATGAAGTTTCTTCCTCACAAAGAGATTTGTTCAGTGTAGTCTAGTAAGAAGCAAATGTAGACTACAAAATATAAATTCAACTAATATAGACCCATTGCTAACTTAACCCATCGAAGAAAGTTAAGAGCTGAGAATGGGTTAGTTAGGATGATTTTAAACTTGATCATTATCAGGTTATGACCCCAAATTGGTATTGCTAGTAAATAAGGCATAGAGTACCCATGTGAATGAAGATGCTACATTTTGTCAAAACTGACACTCCCGTTTGGGAATTTTTAAAAGAATCAGGTTTTTGTCAGTATTGGATTAGTCTAACCCCACCCCAATAGTATCATTCCCTTTTTTTTCTTTAGGTTTTCCTTTCTATCTTTATCCCCCGCCCCCGCCCTGCTACACACACAGACACACCCATCTCCTTCTCTGACATTCATCCTCTCTCCCTTTCTGTCTCTCTCTCTTTTTTTTAGCATTATGGGGAAACTTGAAATGTATAGCAAGCCATAAATCATTATCATTAATAATCATAATTATTAATAATTACAAAACATTGTTTAAAAGTTCTAGATGTGTACTTTTACTTACTGAATTGAAATTTGGCTAAGTAATGCCTCTCTATCTCTCAGGAAAGTGATAATTAGTTCTATCTTAGGTAAACAGGTAAAGATCAACAAGAAGAGGAACCATTGAGGTTTCTTTCTGGTTCAAAGAGCATTGTGAGGCTATTTTAAAAGAATTTTCTAGCACATAGTTCTAGCAATTGCTTCTGAGTACAATTTAATTATGTGATGCATGGTTATTCCTCAAAAATTTCCATTAATTCAACAACGGTTTGTTTTGACTCTCTTTGCCTTATAGTGATCAGTTGAGTTTGTTTTCAAATAGAGGAAGATATATTTCATTAATAAGATTTTGCAGGCTTTAAGAACTCAAACTCGCCAAATGCAGATACTAATTTTGGTCTAATAAATCAAAATTTTAAAAGGTTTAAAATAAATTATTCCAATAAATGAGAAAAAAAAAACTTATCTTTTAACCCCTTCTAGCTTCATTCCTGGAATATAATGTATTTGCTGAATGAAGAGGTAAATAAATAAGTGATAAGAAAGCAAACAAATGTAGAATTTGCAGATAGTAAAGACTCAGGCTTTCTTTTTCTCAACTACATAATTTATTGAATTATAAATTTGTTGAGTGTCTTTCCAAAGCTGAGACTCTTCCTTTCTCTGCTATTTCATGTTTCAACATCCACCTGCTGCCCACTTCCCCAGCCTCTCAAGAATGAGAAATTAGTTGCAGTGGCTACAGAAATGAGTCAAAGTAGCTTTAGTTTACTAAAATGAGTGTCATCCAATACTTGCTTTATTTATACACATAGAAGGCCATTGTAGTAGAAGGATTTCTAACTCGATAGTTCTTAACTTCCAAATTAAAAAGGAATGCCAATACTCTTCTTGAGAACTCTTAATGTTTAATCCTACTTAACTAAGTCTAAATTTTATACCTCTAAATTTGCATATTGGCAGTAGGAAAAAAAAAAAAAACTTAAGGATAACCTAAAATTGTTATTATAGAATTTAGTATTCACATGTCCCCATATCTTAAAAATGGTGAAAATGTATGAGATATGCAGACACATGTGCTTTTGTAAGCCTGAATCAGGCTAATAAATTAACATACCTCTACTAAATTTAATCAAGTAGAGAGAGAGAGAGAACATAAATTACCTATATCAGGAATGTATAGCACAACACCACTAAAAGTCCCAAAGGTTCTTTAAAAATAAGATGACGTTATAAATAAACACCAATACATTTGAAGAGCTAGATGAAATGAAGTTTTTTTCAACAATACAGTTTTTTAAATCAAAATTACCACGAACAGAAAATTAGAATAATACATTTGTTGAAGAAATCTAATCAATGCCTTAGTCTGGGTTCTCTAGAGGAGTAAAATCAGTGAAACGTGTGTAGATATACAGACAAAGATTTACTTCAAAGAAGCTCACAAAGTTGTGAGGCAATGGCTCATGCAACTGTGGGCGCTGGCAAGTCCCAAGCTCAGCTGGCTCACCTGGCTGCAGGGGCTGATGCATCCAAAACTCACAGGTCCAGCAACAGGATGGAGGCCTCTGCTGGCTCACAAGGTTATGGGGGTTGGCAAATCCAAAATCTGCAAGAATCAAAAAACAGGGTAAGCTTTGCCAGAACATTTGTTTGTGTCATAGATACAGGCCACACCTCCAAGGAAACTCCTCTTCTAACTGATTGGCTGCTCACATCAGATCACAAAATGGAAAGTGATACACAGTGTGTGCAAATCACTGAGAATCAGAGCCTAGCCAAGCTGACACATAACATTAACCATCACAATCAATAAGTTAAATCTTCCCACAAAGAAAACTCTGAGCATAAATGGCTGCACAGTTGACTTCTTCCCAACATATAAATTAAATAAAATACCAATCTTCACTAATATTTTTCAGAACGTAGAGGAAAGAAAACAGTCCACAACTCATTTTATGGTTGACAAGAATTAAAGGTTGATGAGAATATTACAGGAAAAACAAATTACAAGTCCATATCTTTCATGAACATAGATACAATAATCGTAAAACCAAATACTGACAAACTGAATCCAGTGATATTTAAAAAGGATAATGAATCTGATCAAATTAAGTTTATTACAGAAATACAAGAATACAAGCCTGGATTAGCATTTGAATATGAATGAGTGTAATTCATCATATTAACATGAAAAAGGAAATACACATACACACACATTCATCTACATGGAAGCAAAGTATATACTAGTGTAGCATCCATTCATAATAAAACTCTCATACTTAATCTGATAAAGAATATCTTAAGAAAAGAAATATTACAGCTAACACCCTTCTTAATGTTGATATGTTGAAAGCTTTCCTCAAAATGAGAATATCCTCTAGGCTCATTTCTTTTCTACCATATACTGGAATTGTTACCTGGATGATGAAGTAAGAAAATATATAAGCCCGTTGCTGTCAAGTTGATTCCAACTCATAGCAACACTATGGGACAGAGTAGAACTGCCCCATAGAGTTTCCAAGGAGCACCTGGTGGATTTGAACTGCCAACCTTTTGGTTAGCAGATGTAGCTCTTAACCACTACATCACCAGGGTTTTCATGTGTGTGTATGTATATATATGTATATATATACATACACACAGCATTGGTGGCACAGTGGTTAACCATTGGGCTGCCCACCAAAAGGTCAGCAGTTCTAATCCATTAGCAGCTCCTTGGAAACTCTATGTGGTAATTCTACTCTATGCTATATGGCCTCTATGAATTGGAATCAACTTGATGGCAATGGGTTTGGTTTGGGTTTACATATATGTATGTATATATACACACACATACATACACACACACATACATACACACACATATACACATATATACTTACATACACATATATACATACACATACATACATACACATATATACATACATATACATATTTACATACACATATATGCAGACATACACATATATATAGACATAAACACACATAGATACACACATACATACATATACACATATATACACACATACACACATATATATACACACACACATACATACACACACATACACATATATACATACACACATATACATACATGTATAAGGCATAAAGAATAGAAAGAAAAAATTAAAGGTATATTTATTTGCAGGTAGCATGATTTTGTACACAGAAACACAAAAAGCAGCTAAAAACAAGTTATTATTCAAGTTAACAAATTAATTTAGCAAGATTGTTTGAAAAAGACCAATACTCAAAAAACAGTTTCATTTCTATATACTAGCAAAAATAAAATAACAAAAACAACCCATTACAAAGTGAATTAAAGCAAAACTGACATTTATAAAAGGCAGGAAAAATATCAAATATCTAGATATAAATCTAACAAAACATGCATTAACTTTAAACTAATTGCTACAAGTCATTTTGGAGAGAAATTAGAGTGAAATAAATTATGAGATAACGCTTGCTCTTGTTTTCAAGGCTTTAATATTGTTAAAATGTCAATTATTCTGAGATTAATCTATAGGTGCAACATAATGCCAGTCAAAACGCTGGTCAGTTTGTGTGCATGTGGAAATAAAGTATATCACTTAAAATTCCTATGGAAAAGTAAAGAATCTGGTATAGTCAAGATAATCTTCTGGAGAAGAAAAAGTTGAAGGACATACACTACCAGACTTTTAGAATCGCTATAACCAAAAGATAGATAAAACAATAAAATAGAGTGGAGATACAAAAATAGATCCACATATAAAATGTCCCTTAATTTACAATGGAAGTATCACAGTTATTTTTCAAGAACTGACTCTTGGGCAATTGAATATCCTTTGGGGAGAAAGAAAATGAGTCTTGTTCTGTATTAAATCATTCATACAAATTAATTTGAGTTGGAGCACAGTTCTAAACATGAAAGGTAAACCAAATAGGCTTCTATATCTTCGTGATTTAGGGTAGGCAAAATTTTATTTAAATTGACACATAAGCACTACTAATGAAGGAAACAACCTATTTCTGTCAGAGACATTCCTTGAGAGCAATTGGTCTGAGAGGTTAAATTCCAAATTAAATACCCTCTTCTCAACGAGTATCTTAAGAAAGGGTGGGTGGGATAGACTAGGTATAATCCAAATATTATATATAGTGCTTACAAACTAAACTATTTTTACCATTTTTTTTCTTACCTCACCTACATTTCAGTTCATTGAAGTAAATTATTAAAACTCTACTCCTGAATTTCTAATATGACTGCAGCCTAACAATGTAAATGTCCCCTTGGGAAACAAATCAGACTCAAAACACTTCATTATCATTCTGTGTTTTATACTCTCCCTAGAGCTAGAGAACAGCAAGCTATTTGTTGTAATGGTTTCTCCAACTCTACATTAAAAAGATAAAATCATATCATTACTGAATGTTTTAATCACAGATTCTATAGAAGAATCCAAATCAAAAGGGGGAAAAATGTGGACAGAATTTAAAATTCTTATGGAAGGCAGACTTTCTGGAGCCATTGAGGCTGGTGGAACCCCTGAAACTGTTTCCCTGTGATAGCCTTTAAACCTTAAACACAAAAATATTCCTTCAATTTTTCCTTAAACCAATGTTGTTTTTGTTATTAGGTGCCATCAAGTCAGTTCCAAAACATAGCAACCCTTTGTACAACAGAATGAAACATTGCCCGGTCCTGTGCTGTCCTCACAGTCATTACTATGTTTGAGCCCACTGTTGAAGCCACTGTGTCAATCCGTCTCATCAATGGACTCCCTCTGTTTTTCTTTTTTTTTTAATTGAACTTTGGATGAAGGTTTACAGAACAAACTAGTTTCTCATCAAACAATTAGTACACACATTGTTGTATGACATTAGTTGACAGCACACGATATGTCAACACTCTCCCTTCTCAACCCTGGGTTCCCTATCACCAGCTTTCCTGTCCCCTCCTGCCTGCTAGTCCTTGCCTCCGCGCTGGTGTGTCTCTTTAGCCTTATTTTGTTTTACGGGCCTTTCCAGTCTCTGGATGAACGGTGAACCTCAGGAGGGACTTCATTACTGAGCTGAAAGGCTGTCTGGGGGCCATACTCTCAGGGTTTCTCCAGTCTTTTTTTATCAGGCCAGCAAGTCTGGTTGTTGTTTTTTTTTTTATTGTGCTTTAAGTGAAAGTTTATAAATCGAGTCAGTCTCTCACACAAAAACCCATATACACCCTGCTACACACTCCCAATTATTCTCTCCCTACACTCTCTCTTTTCATGTCCATTTCACCAGCTTCTAACGCCCTCCACCCTCTCATCTCCCCTCCAGGCAGGAATTGCCAATATAGTCTCAAGTGTCCACCTGATCCAAGAAACTCACTCCTCACTAGCATCCCTCTCCAACCGATTGTCCAGTCCAATCCAAGTCTGAAGAGTTGGCTTCGGGAATGGTTCCTGTACTGGGCCAACAGACGGTCTGGGGGCCATGACCACCAGGGTCCTTCTAGTCTCAGTCAGATCATTAAGTCTGGACTTATGGGAATTTGGGGTCTGCATCCCACTGCTCTCCTGTTCCCTCAGGGGTTCTCTGTTGTGTTCTCTGTCAGGGCAGTCATCGGTTGTAGCCAGGCACCATCTAGCTCTTCTGGTCTCAGGCTGATGTAGTCTCTGGTTTATGTGGCCTTTTTTGTCTCTTGGGCTCGGAATTACCTTGTGCCTTTGGTGTTCTTCATTCTCCTTTGATCCAAGTGGTTTGAGACTCATTCATGCATCTTAGATGGCCACTTGCTAGCGTTTAAGACCCCAGACACCACTCTTCAAAATGGGATGTGAAATGTTTTCTTAATAGATTTTATTATGCCAATTGACTTAGATGTCCCCTGAAACCATGGTCCCCAGGCCCCTGCCCTGCTACGCTGGCCTTCGAAGCATTCAGTTTATTCAGGAAACTGCTTTGCTTTTGGTTTAGTCCAATTGTGCTGACCTCCCCTGTATTGTGTGCTGTCTTTCCCTTCACCTAAAGTAGTTCTTATCTACTATCCAATTAGTGAATACTCCTCTCCCATCCTTCCTCCCTCCCCCTCTCGTAACCACAAAAGAATGCTTTCTTCTCAGTTTAAACTATATCCCAAGTTCTTATAATAGTGGTCTTATACAACATTTGTCTTTTTGCAACTGACTAATTTCACTCAGCATAATGCCTTCCAGGTTCCTCCATGTTATGAAATGTTTCACAGATTCCTCACTGTTCTTTATCGATCATAGTATTCCATTGTGTGAATATACCATAATTTATTTATTCATTCATCCGTTGATGGTCACCCTGGTTGCTTCCATCTTTTTGCTATTATAAACGGTGCTCCAATAAACATGGGAGTGCATATATCTGTTTGTGTAAAGGCTCTTATTTCTCTAGGATATATTCCAAGGAGTGGGATTGCTGGATTGTACGGTAGTTCTATTTCTAGCTTTTTAAGGAAGCGCCAAATCGATTTCCAAAGCGGTTGTACCATTTGACATTCCTACTAGCAGTGTATAGGTGTTCCAATCTCTCCACAGCCACTCCAATATTTATTATTTTGTGTGTTTTGGATTAATGCCAGCCTTGTTGGAGTGAGATGAAATCTCATTGTAGTTTTGATCTGCATTTCTCTAATGGCTAATGATCGTGAGCATTTCCTCATGTGTCTGTTAGCTACTGAATGCCTTCTTTAGTGAAGTGTCTATTCGTATCTTTTGCCCATTTTTTAATTGGGGTATTTGTCTTTTTGCAGTTGAGTTTTTGCAGTATCATGTAGATTTTAGAGATCAGGCACTGATCAGAAATGTCATAGCTCAAAACTTTTTCCCAGTCTGTAGGTAGTCTTTTTACTCTTTTGGTGAAGTCTTTGGGTGAGCATAGGTGTTTGATTTTTAGGAGCTCCCAGTTAACTAGTTTTTCTTCTACATTCTTTATAATATTTTGCGTAATATTTATGCCATATATTAGAGCTTTTAACATTGTCCCTATTTTTTCTTCCATGATCTTTATCGTTTTAGATTTTATATTTAGGTCTTTGATCCATTTTGAGTTAGTTTTTGTGCATGGAGTGAGGCATGGGTCTTGTTTCATTTTTTTGCAGACAGATATCCAGTTATGCCAGCACCATTTGTTAAAAAGACTGTCTTTTCCCCATTTAACTGTTTTGGGGCTTTTGTCAAATATCAACTGCTCATATGTGGATGGATTTATGTCTGGATTCTCAATTCTGTTCCATTGGTCCATGTATCTCCTGTTGTACCAGTACCAGGCTGTTTTGCCTACTGTCGTGGTATAACAGGTTCTAAAATCAGGTAATGTAAGGCCTCCCACTTTGTTCTTCTTTTTCAGTAATGCCTTTTTATTTATCCGGGGCCTCTTTCCCTTCCATATGAAGTTGGTGATTTGTTTTTCTATGTCTTTAAAGAATGTCATTGGGATTTGGACAGGAGTTGCATTAAATGTATAGATCGCTTTTGGTAGAATAAACCAAAAAAACCAAACCCAGTGCCGTCCAGTCGATTCTGACTCATAGCGACCCTATAGGACAGAGTAGAACTGCCCCATAGAGTTTCCAAGGAGCGCCTGGCAGATTCGAACTGCTGACCCTTTGGTGAGCAGTTGTAGCACTTAACCACTACGCTACCAGGGTTTACTTTGATAGAATAGACATTTTTATAATGTTAAGTCTTCCTATCCACCAGCAAGGCATGTTTTTCCACTTATGTAAGTCTCTTTTGGTTTCTTGCAGAAGTGTACTGTAGTTTTCTTTTACATTCTGGTAAGATTTATTCCTAAGTATTTTATCTTCTTGGGGGCTACTGTAAATGGCATTGATTTGCTGATTTCCTCTTCGATGTTCTTTTTGTTGGTGTAGAGGAATCCAACTGATTTTTGTATGTTTATCTTGTATCCCAATACTCTGCTGAACTCTTCTATTAGTTTCAGTAGTTTTCTGGAGGATTCCTTAGGGTTTTCTGTGTATAAGATCATGTCATCTGCAAATAGAGATACTTTGACTTCTTCCTTGCCAATCTGGATGCCCTTTATTTCTTTATCTAGCTTAATTGCTCTGGCTAGGACTTTCAGCAAAATGTTGAATAAGAGTGGTGATAAAGGGCATCCTTGTCTGGTACCCAATCTCAGTGGGAATGTTTTCAGGGTCTCTCCATTTAGGGTGATGTTGGCTGTTGGCTTTGAATAAATGCAGTTTATCATGTTGAGGAATTTTCGTTCTATTCCCATTTTGCTGAGCGTTTTTATCATGAATGAGTGTTGAACTTTGTCAAATGCCTTTTCTGCATCAATTGATAAAATCATGTGATTCTTGTCTTTTGTTTTATTTATGTGGTGGATTACATTAATTGTTTTTCTAATGTTGAACCATCCCTGCATACCTGGTATGAATCCCGCTTGGTGATGGTGAATTATTTTTTTGATATGTTGTTGAATTCTATTGGCTAGAATTTTGTTGAGGACTTTTGCATCTACATTCATGAAGGATATAGGTCTATAATTTTCTTGTGATGTCTTTACCTGGTTTGGATATCAGGGATATGGTGGCTTCATAGAATGGGTTTGGTAGTATTCCGTCCTTTTCTATGCTCTGAAATACCTTTAGTAGTAGTAGTAGTAGTGGTGTTAACTCTTCTCTGAAAGGTTGGTAGAGCTCTGCAGTGAAACGGTCAGGACCAGGGCTTTTTTTTTGTTGGGAGTTTTTTTGATTACCTTTTCAATCTCTTCTTTTGTTATGGGTCTATTTAATTGTTCTACCTCCGTTTCTGTTAGTTTAGGTAGGTAGTGTGTTTCTAGGAATTCATCCATTTCTTCTAGGTTTTCAAATTTGTTTGAGTATAGCTTTTCATAGTAAACTGATATGATTCTTTTAATTTCAGTTGGGTCTGTTGTAATACACCCATCTCTTTTCTTAGTTGGGTTATTTGCTTCCTGTCCCATTTTTCTTTTGTCAGTTTGGCAAGTGCTTTATCAATTTTGTTGATTTTTTCAAAAAACTAACTTTTGGTCTTGTTAATTCTTTCAATTGTTTTTCTGTTTTCTATTTCATTTAGTTCAGCTCTAATTTTTATTACTTGTTTTCTTCTGGTGCCTGTGGGTTTCTTTCGTTGCTCTCTTTCTATTTGTTCAAGTTGTAGGGATAATTCTTTGATTTCGGCCCTTTCTTGTTTTTGGATGTGTGCATTTACTGATATAAATTGGCCTCTGAGCACTGCTTTTGCTGTGCCCCAAAGGTTCTGATAGGAAGTGTTTTCATTCTCATTGGATTCTATGAATTTCTTTCTTCCATCCTTACTGTCTTCTATAATCCAGTCTTTTTTGAGCAGGGTATTGTTCAGTTTCCAAGTGTTTGATTTCCTTTTCCTGTTATTGATTTCCACTTTTATGGCCACATGGTCGGAGAAGATGCTTTGTAATATTTCAGTGTTTTGGATTCTGCTAAGGCTTGCTTTATGACCTATTATGTGGTCTCTTCTAGAGAATGTTCCATGTGCACTAGAAAAGAAATTATACTTGGCTGCTGTTGGGTGAAGTGTTCTGTATATGTCTATGAGGTCAAGTTGGTTGATTGTAGCATTTAGATCTTTCACGTATTTATTGAGCTTCTTTCTGGATGTCCTGTCCTTCACCGAAAGTGGTGTGTTGAAGTCTCCTACTGTTATTGTGGAGCTGTCTATCTCACTTTTCAATGCTGATGGAGTTTGTTTTATGTATCTCGCAGCCCTGATGTTGGGTGCATAAATATTTAATATGGTTGAATCTTCATGGTGTATTGTCCTTTTAATCATTATATAGTGTCCTTCCTTATCCTTTCTGATGGATTTAAAGTCTATTTTGTCAGAAATTAATATTGCCACTCCTGTTTTTTTGATTGTTTTTGCTTTATATATTTTTTCCATCCTTTGAGTTTTAGGTTGTTTGTGTCTCTAAGTCTAAGGCGTGTCTCTTGTAGGCAGCATATAGACGACTCTTGTGTTTTTAATCCATTCTGCCACTCTCTGTCTCTTTATTGCTGCATTTAGCCCATTTACATTCAGGGTAATTATGGATAAGTATGAATTTGGTGCCATCATTTTGATTCTTTTTTTGTGTGTTTACAGTTCCTTTTTCCCACTTGATTTTATGTGCTGAGTAGATTTTCTTTATATATTTTCCTTTCTTTATATTTGTTATTGTTCATTTTGTTTCTGCTGAGTCTGTATTTTTCCCTTGTATTTTATTTTGATGAGTAGGATAGTTTGTTTCCTTTGTGGTTACCTTTTTACTTACCCCTATTTTTCTAATTTTATAACTAACTTTTATTTCTTTGTATTGCTGTTATCTTCCTCTCCACATAGAAGGTGTATGATTACATTTCTTAGTCCCTCTTTATTATTTTAACGTTGTCTTCTTTTATATAATAACATTGCTGTTACCCTGTTTTAGGCTTTTTTTTTTTTTTAATACTCTTGCTTTGTTTTCTTGGATTTCCCTGTCTGGGTTGACTTCTGGTTGCTCTGCCCAGTGTTCTAGTCTTGGGTTGATACCTGATATTATTGATTTTCTAACCAAAGAACTCCCTTGAGTATTTCTTGTAGTTTTGGTTTGGTTTTTATGAATTCCCTCAACTTGTGTTTATCTGGAAATGTCTTAATTTCACCTTCATATTTAAGAGACAAAAAAAAAAAAAAATTTTTTTTTTTTTTTTTATTTAAGAGACAGTTGTGCTGGATATATGATTCTTGGCAGACAATTTTTTTCCTTCAATTTTTCAAATATATCATCCCATTGCCTTCTTGCCTGAATGATTTCTGCCAAGTAGTCTGAGCTTATTCTCATTGGCTTTCCTTTGTAGGTGACTTTTTGTTTATCCCTTGCTGCTCTTATAATTCTCTCTTTATCTTTGACTTTGGCAAGCTTGATTGTAATATGTCTTGGTGGTTTTCTTTTAACATCTACCTTATGTGGAGTTCAATGAGTATCTTGGATAGATATCTTCTCATCTTTCACAATATCAGGGAAGTTTTCTGCCAACAAATCTTCAACAATTTTCTCTGTATTTTCTGTTATCCCTCCCTGTTCTGTTACTCCAGTCAGTCATCGGTTATCTCTCTTGATAGAGTCCCACATGATTCTTACGGTTTCTTCAATTTTTAAAATTCTTTTATCTATTTTTCTTCAAATATATTAGTGCCAAGTGATTTATCTTAGAGTTTAGGAATTCTAGCTTCTACTTGCTCAATCCTGCTCCTCTGACTTTCTATTGAGTTATCTAATTCTGTAATTTTATTGTTAATCTTCTGAATTTCTGATTGCTGTCTGTGTATGGATTTTTCCAGCTTATTAAACTTTTCATTATGTTCCTGAATAATCTTTCTAATTTCTTCAGTTGTTTTATCTGTGTGTTCCTTGGCTTGTTCTGCATATTGCCTCATTCCCTTCCTGATGTCTTGAAGGATTCTGTATATTAAACTTTTGTATTCTGCATCTGGTAACTCCAGGAATGCATTTTCATCTAGAAGATCCCTGTATTCTTTGTTTTGAAAGTTTGTGGAGGTGATCATGGTCTGTTTCTTTATGTGACTTGATATTTGACTGTTGTCTCTGAGCCATCTATAAGTTATTGTATTAGTTTGTGCTTGCTTACTGTGTCATAGCTGCTTGCTTTGTTTTGTTTTGGTATACCCCTATGGGTTGCTTGAGTGAGCTAGCTTCATTATTTTCACCTTTGGTGCTCTGGTGGCCTGTCCCTAGCTTGCTAGAGCTGTTATCAGGTATATCAGTCTAGGAGTCCATTCAGTTTTCTTGTATGAATTCAGCTTAGGTTTCCGGGTAGCTGATATCAAGTGTGTGGTACAGACTCTGTCCTACAGTCTTAGAGGGGCAGGGGTGATTGGCGTATATACCGGTATCTGCTTACAGCAAGGGATCACGCTCAGAACAAGGCAGGGGGTTGAGAACCGACCCCAAGTGTCTCTGAAGAAAATGTGTCTCTGCTCCATAGAGCATGAAGAGGGGCCATGGGCACCCAAAATTTTTGGTTGTAATGACTGGGAGGTACTAGTTATCTTTGGAATCCTGTCGTGGGTGGCTGGGTGACCTGAGTGGAGCTACCAGTGCTTAGGTCCCTGATGTGGGTAGGTGAAAAAAAAAAAAGTGAAGATCTTGTTTAATAGGCAAAGCAACGTCAAATGTCAAACACCCACCTCTCCACCACACAGCTGAAATGGCTGGAGCCTGCCAACAAGGACCTATTCTCCCAAAATAGGCCCACAAAGGTCCATGCAGAAGGGAAAGGTGCTCAAGGTCCATGGACGGTTTATGCCTGGACATGAGCCGCTTCTGTCCTGAGCTCCACTGGTTAATGGAGCTAGCAAATTATCTTTTCCTCCCAGTTGCAAATTTTTTTCCTTCCCCGAGGCCAGGAGGATGGCTCTAGGTACTCACCAGGTTCTACCTCAGGCCCAGGGATTCAGTCTCTGAAGCCGGCTTGGGGGCGGGGAGGGGGGGCGTGGTAAAATATATGCAAGCACTTAGCTTTTGCTGAGAGCTCTGTTCTCCTCAGGTTCCGGAGGTGTGACTGGGTGTGTGGCTGGCTACTTCTCCCTGAGGAAACTGCGGCCAAACGCTAGTACCAGCCCTCCACTGCAGCCATCACCGTCGCTCCAGGAATGGTACCTTAGGGTTCCCGGCGATTCAGGTCCGGTAACTCCTCTCCACTTCTGAAAAGCCTCTTCCTCCCCCTGCCCCTCAGTTCGTTGTCTAAGCTTGCCTTTGATGCTCAGGGCTCCCAGTGTCACAAATATACTCATTTCACTTGTTTTTTCGGGTCTTTGTTGTAAAGAGGGCTCGACGGAAGCATCTGTCTATTCTGCCATCTTGTCTCCACCTGGTTGTTCCTTTTGAGTAAGAATTTTGTTCTACATTTTTCTCTAGCTCTGTCCGGGACCCTGTATTGTAATCCCTATCAAAGCAGTCAGTGGTGGTAGCCAGGCACCATCTAGTTGTACTGGACTCAGTCTGGTGGAGGCCATGGTAGATGTGGTACATTAATCCTATGGACTAATCTTTCCCTTGTGTCTTTTGTTTTCTTCATTCTCCCTTGCTCCCAAAGGGGTAAGGCCAGTGAAGTGTCCTAGTTGGCCACTCACAGGCTTTTAAGACCACAGACACTACTCACCAAAGTAGAATGTAGAACATTTTCTTTATAAACTCTGCTATGCCAGTTGAGCTAGATGTTCCCTGAGGCTGTGGTCCCCACAGCCCTCAGCCCAGCAATTCAGTCCCTCAGTAAGTTTGGCTGTGTCTATGCAGCTACCATGGCCCTACCTTGTACCGGCTGTACTGTACTGGCTTCCCTAATATTGTGTTCTGTCTTATCCTTCACCAAAAAAAAAAAAAAGCTACCAGTTATCTACTGTCTATTAAGAGTTTTTTCCATCCCCACCCCTCCCTTCCCTCGTAACCATCAAAGATTGTTTCTTTTTGTATGTAAACCTTTTCATGGGTTTTTACACTAGTGGTCTCATACAATATTTGTCCTTTTGTGATTGACTTATTTCACTCAGCATAATGTCCTCCAGATGCATCCATGTTATGTGATGCTTCACAGATTCATCGTTGTTCTTTAGTGTTGCGTTCTGCTTTATTGATTTGTTCCAGTACTGCTGGGGTGAGACGGTATCTCATTGTGGTTTTGATTTGCATTTCTCTGATGGCTAGAGATCGTGAGCATTTTCTCATATGCCTGTTGGCCCCTTGAATGTCTTCTTTGATGAAGTGTATGTTCATTTTCTTTGCCCATTTTTTAATTGGATTTTTTGTCTTTTTGTTGTAGAGGTGTTAGATTTTCTTGTAGATTTTAGAGATTAGAACTTTGTCTGATTTGTAATAGCCAAACATTTTTTCCCAGTCTGTAGGTTCTCTTTTTACTCTTTTGGTGAACTCTTTTGATAAGCATAAGTGTTTAATTTTTAGAAGATCCCAGTTATCTAGCTTATCCTCTGGAGTCTGTATGTTGTTGGTTGTGATTTGTATCCTGTTAATGCTGTGTATTAGGGCCTCTAGCATTGATCATATTTTTTTTTTTTTATTAACTTCATAGTTTTCGGCTTTATATTTAGGTCTTTGATTCATTTTGAGTTAGTTTTCATATACGGTGTGAGGTATGGGTTCTCTTTCATTTTTTTGCAGATGGGCATCCAGTTTTGCCGGCACCATTTGTTAAAAAGACTGTCTTTTCCCCATTTGTTGGACTTTGGGCCCTTGTCGAAGATCAGGTGACCATAGGTGGATGGATTTACATTTGGGTTCTCAATTCTGTTCCATTGGTCAACATATCTGTCATACCAGTACCAGGCCGTTTTGGCTACTGTAGCTGTATAGCAGATTCTGAGGGCAGGGAGTGTGAGTTCTCCTACTTTATTATTCTTCTTCAGTAGTGCTTTACTTATCCAGGGCCCTTTCCCTTTCCATATAAAGTTAATGATAAGCTTTCCTATCTCTTTAAAGAATGTTGCTGGTATTTGGATCAGTATTGCATTGTATTTGGAAATTGTTTTGGGTACAATTGTCATTTTCACAATGTTGAGTCTACCTACCTATGAGCATGGTATGTTTTTCTACTTATGTAGATCTCTTTTGGTTTCTTGCAGTAGTGTTTCGCAGTTTTCTTTTACATTCCTGGTAAGATTTATTCCTAAGTATTTTATTTTTTTTAAGAACTGTTATAAACAGTATTGTTTTCCTGATTTCCTTTTCATCATTATCTTTATCAGTGTATAGGAATTCAACTGATTTTTGTATGTTGATCTTGTATCCTGCTATTCTGCGGAATCTTTCTATTAGTTCCAATAGTTTTCTGGTGGAGTCTTTTGGATTTTCTAATTATAATATAATATCATCTGTGATAGGGAGAATTTAACTTCTTCATTACCAATTTCAGTGCCCTTTATTTCTGTTTCTTGCCTTATTGCTCTACCTAAGACTTCCAACACAATGTTAAATAGGAGTGTTAATAAAGGGCATGTTGTCTTGTTCCTGTTCTCAAGGAGAATGTTTTCAGCCTCTCTACATTCAGAACGATGTTGGCCCTTGGTTTTACATAGATGTTGAGAAATTTCCCTTCTATATCTATTTTATTGAGAGTTTTTTTCAGGAATGGGTGTTGGACTTTTGTCAAATTCCTTTTCTGTGTCAATCGAGATGATCATGTGATCCTTTCTTTTTCCTTTTATTTATGTGGTGGATTATGCTGATTGATTTTCTAATGTTGAAACAGCCTTGCATACCTGGTATGAATCCTACTTGGCCCTGGTATATTATTTTTTTGATGTGATGTTGAATTCTATTGGCTAGATCTTGTTGAGGATTTTTTTTTGCATCTATATTCATGAGAGATATTGGTCTGTAATTTTTTTTTTTTTATAGTGTCTTTGCCTGGTTTTGGTATCAGGGCTATGCTGGCTTCATAGAATGAGTTCAAAAGTATCACTTCCTTTTCTATGTTCTGAAATAGTTTGAGTAGTACTGGTGTAAGCTCTTCTCTGAATGTTTGGTAGAACTCTCCCGTAAAGCCATCTGGGCCAGGGCTTTTTTTGATTGGGAGTTTTTATTATTATTATTGTTATTATTATTATTATTATTATTACCTTTTCAATTTCTTCTCTTGTTGTGGGTCTATTCAAATTTTCAACGTCATTTTGTGTTAGTTTGGGTAGGTGGTGTGTCTCTAGAAATTTGCCCATTTCCTCTATGTTTTCAAATTTGTTGGAGTATAGTTTTTGATCTTCCTCTTTTTCGCTGACCCTCTACCTTACCAAGTATGTTGTTCTTCTCAAGCCAAACAATAGTTTATGTTAATTAGTAAAGAATGTCTGTTGGAGTAGGGTGTACCCAAGCACTTTATGGTGAAGCTAAATAGTTTTGTAACACTTGCTTGTGTAGGGCAGAGGCTGGGCCAAGGGCCCGAGAGACTGAGGGCCAAAGAGAGGCCTGCCTGCGGGCACGGCTGAGGAGATGCTATCCTGATCGAAGAACAGTAGCCTGAGTCATCCCTTATCCCAAATTGCAACCTGTTACCTTTGAAAATGGTGTCAAGTGCAGGTCTAAAAAGGTTTGAGTAAAAGTAGGCCTGTCCTTAATAATTGCAGCGCTTTGGACAGGAGCTCATATGGACAGCCACATAGAATATATTTACATATGTGCTAAAATTTTTAAATCAACCAAAAAAATCTACTAAATTAAAAAAAACATTTTATCCTTAACACATATGTTTTGTAGCAAGCTAGAAGATGAGATTTGAGTTTAGAATTATTAGACTCCTCAGAGTTATGTTCTGGAATGTGACAGTGAGGAATGAATCAGCCTTGACTTTACTCCTGTGAATATGGTCTGTGAAATGTGTGTGGCAATTGCAATGAATTATTGACACAGCAGAGAAGTAGAGTGCCACAGAAGGGACAGCTGGTGTCAGAATTGGTAAAAAGATTGGAGAGAGCTTATTCACTGGAATCAGCCTTGGGCTGATGATTATGATGATTTTATCTCCTCCTTAGGAAGTTACAGGCTCTCAGACACCTCTGTTGTGCAATTGTTACAATATCTCATAAACACAGATGCAAAATTCATTAAAGTTACTATTACCATTAAATATATTAAAAGGGTTATATATTATGTCCAAGAGCAGTATAGTCCAGAAGTGCATTGTTGATTTAACATGAGAAAGTCAATCAATATAATTCACTACATTAATAAAATGAAAGAGAATAACTATATGACAATTCCAATAGATGCAGGAAATAAACTACAAAAAAATCAGTATAAATCCATCATAACAACTGTCATCAACTAAGAATAGGAGAGAACTTCTTTACCTGATACAGTGCATCTATGAAAAATCTAAGCTAACCTAATACTAAACAGTGAAATACTAAGAGCTTTCCTCATATGACTGGGAAAAAGACAAGGATGTTTACTCTCACCATTTATATTGGTCATTTTACTAGAGATCCTGTTAATTATAATAAGACAAGAAAATGAAATAAAAAGCATAAAGATAGGAGAGGAAGAAGTAAAAAGATTTTTATTCACAGATGACATGGTTTTATACATAGCAAATTCTAAGCAAACTCAAAAAAAAACTTCTCGAATTAATGAGTAAATTTAACAGTGCCTCAGATCACAAAGTCAATATACAAAAATTCATTGTGTGTTCATATAACAGCAATGAACAATTGGACAAAGAAATGTAAAATACAGTAACATTTACAAATCGTTCAAAAATAAGACAGAGGCAAATTAAACAAATGATGTTCTACACTGAAAACATGAAAACATTTCTGACAAAAAAATTTAAAAAGATCTAAATAAATCAAAAGATATATTCTGAATTGGAAGATTTTTAGAGTATACATTCTTTCCAAATTAATCTAGGTGTTCAACACAATCCCAAACAAAAAATTCCTTCAGTCTTTTTTGTAGAAATTGACAAGTCAATCTAAAAAATTTTTTTGCAAATGTAAGGCTTAGAACAGCTAAAATAATCTTGAAAATGGGCAATACAGTTAGAGAACTTACTCTATTTCTAAGACTTGCTCTAAGGTTTCAGTAATTGAGATAAACCAAAAAAACCCATTGCCGTTGAGTTGATTCTGGGTCATAGCAACCCTATAAGACAGAGTAGAACTGCCCTATAGGGTTTCCAGGCAGCACCTAGTAGATTTGAACTGCCGACCTTTTAGTTAGCAGCCATAGCTCTTAACCACTATGCCACCAGGATTTCCATAATTGAGATAGTATAAGATAAATAGGTCAATAAAACAAAACGGTGTCCAGATATTAACCCACACATAATCAAATAAATTATCTTTTACTATGGCACCAAATCAATTCAATGGGTAAAGTTAACTTATCAACAAAAGGTCCGAGAACAACTGGAAATTCGTGTTCTGAAAAATAAACTTTGGTTCTTACTTCATACCGCACCCCAAATATAATTTGAAATGAATGATAGACTTAAATGTAAATGTTAATATTATAAAGTTTTTAGGAGAAAATATTAAAGTCTTCACAACCTTGGGGAAGGCAAATATTTCTTAAAGTACATACAAAAAGTAATAACCAGAAATAATGAAATAAGTTGACTTTATCAAAATTAAAAAAGTTCATCAAAAGATACCATTAAAAAATGAATAGGCAAGCCACAGACTGAGAAAAAATATTTTTATCACGTATATCTGACAGAAGATTTTTGCTCAGAATACATAACAATTTCCTAACCCAATCATAAAAATACGAAGAACTCAAAAAGAACAGGCAAAAAACTTGAATGGATACTTTACAAAAGAAGATACACAAATACAAGAAGCAATCTTAAAAAAATAAGGCAAATTAAATACACAATGAGATACTACTATACATTCAATACCTAAACCCACTGCCGTTGAGTCAATTCTGACTCATAGCGACCCTAAAGGACAGGGTAGAACTGCCCCACAGGGTTTCCAAGGAGCACCTGGCGGATTCGAACTGCTGACCCTTTTGTTGAGCAGCCATAGCACTTAACCACTATGCCATCAGGGTTTCCATATATTCAACAGATACGTAAAATATAAAAAATTAACATCAGATGTTGGCAAAAATGGAGTGCAACTGGTACTCTCGTATGTTGTTTATGACAATGTCATATGTATAAATGCTTTGTAAAACTAGTTTACTATGAAAAACTTAAACACACATTAACCAATATTCTAGCAATTCTATTCTTATGAATTTATTGAAGACAGATAAAACATACCCACAAAAATCTTGTACACTTATGTTCATAGCAGCTTTATTCATGAAAGGCAAAAATGGAAAGAATCCAAATGGCCAGAAGGTCAGTGAAGAAACTGTTACACATATCTACGGTGAAATAAGGGAGCCTGGGTGGCACCAGTGGCTTGGAATTGAATGCTAACCAAAAAGGTGATAATTTAAACTCACCGGAAGAAAAGTCTGGCAAACTGCTTCCATAAAGATTACAGCCAAGAAAATCCTGTGGAGCAGTTCTACTCTGTAACACATGGGACTGCAATGAGTTGGGACCTAACTTGACAACAGCTAACCACAACATTATTGTTGTTGTTAGGTGAGGTCAAGTTGGTTCCAGCTCATAGCAACCCTATGTACAACAAAATGAAGCTCTTCCTGGTCCTGCCCCATCCTTACAATCCTTGCTATGCTTGAGCCCATCATTGCAGCCACTGTGTCAGTTCATCTCACTGAGGGTCTTCCTCTTTTTTGCTGAGCCTGTACTTTACTGAGTATGATGCCCTTCTCTAGGGATTGGTCTCTTCTGATAATCGGTCCCAAGTACATGAGACAAAATCTCGCGATCCTCACTTCAGTGGAGCATTCTGGCTGTACTTCTTCCAAGACAGATTTGTTCATTCTTTTGTCAGTCCAGGGTATATTCAATATTCTTCACATCAATTCTTTTTTTGATCTTCCTTATACATTATCCAGCTTTCACATGCATATGAGGTGATTGAAAATACCATGGTTAGAGTCAGGTGTACCTTAATCCTTAAAGTGACATCTTTGTTTTTTAACACTTTAAAGAGGTCTTTTGTAGCAGATTTGCCAAATGCAATATGTCGTTTGATTTCTTGACTGCTGCTTCCATGGGTGTTGATTGTGGATCTAAGTAAAATGAAATCCTTGATGATTTCAATCTTTTCTCCATTTATCATGGTGCTGCTTATTGGTCCAGTTGTTAGGATTTTTGTTTTCTTTAAGTTGAGGTGCTATCCATACTGAAGGCTGCAGTCTTTGATCTTCAATAAGTGTTCCAAGTCCTCTTCATTTTCAGCAAGCAAGGTTGTGTCTTTATTATATCACCAATTGTTAATGAGTCTTCCTCCAATCCTGATGCAGCATTCTTCTTCATATAGTCCAGCTTCTCAGATTATTTGCTCCCGTATAGATTAAAGATTGAATAAGTATGGTGAAAGGATACAACCCTGATGCACACCTTCCCTGATTTTAAACCACCCAGCATTCTCTTAGTCTGTCTGAACGACTGCCTCTTGATCTATTTACAGATTCCTCATGAGCATAATTAAGTGTTCTGGAGCTTCCATTCTTCTCAATGTTGTTAGCTCTACCTCCTGGGAAACCAACATGAAAGAAATTTACAACGACCTTCAGGAGACTACCCTGCCTGGACCCTGCCTATATAACTAGTTTTCACTATCATGTCTTCAAATGGTCTGCTTAATACTTTCAGTTTGTGGCTGCCTCATTCATATCACAACTACTCACAATAAATATACTTCGTTACACTAATTTCTTGCGTTTCACTGCAAATTTAGATTTCTAACAGAAGCATTACATATGACATGTAAAAGATTTCTAATATTTTGGACATGGTTTTTACATTATCCTTTAAATTAAATAAAGAGATTTTAAAATAAAATCATTCAGAAAATTCACCATTGTGAGGAAAGATATCCATAAGTCATCCAGCACCAATCAGTGAGTGTTTGTTAGAGTTAAGCACATTGTTACCTATGGAGGGTTTACAAAATCAAAACTAAGGCATGATGTAAGAAATGATCCCTGACTTAATTTAATTTAGTTATAAGTTTTGCACATAAATATTAAGCAACAAGCAATGATGAAATACAAAACAGAGTCATTTGCCCAAATTTGTGGTATAGGTGATAAATATAGAGAGAAAGGTAGAGATGAATATTCACATTAGTGTCTTGTTTTGTTTCATTTCCCTAAAGGAGAAACTGAGAGCTTAAACTGAAACCTCAACTAGGAGACATTAGAGTGATAATAGAAAGTCTTTCTTTTTCTGTCCCCAGAAAAGTAGTGTCAGTTGGTGAGAACACAACTCCTGAGAGCGGTGTTAGGAGCTGAGTGTGTGGATCTCTGACTTATCTAGTCAAGAGAGTTGTATTCAGGCTATCCATTGATAGTATTTGTCAAAAGGATGCAAAGTTGTAGTCTGGAAACTCATACTGCCAAAAAATGCAAGAGACAAGGAAAAAAAACTTGACCCTAAATGACTGAAGTTTGGTTATGTTTTTTCTTTTTTTTCCCTAGAAGTTGAAACACAAACTACAATCTTCAGTAGATGGACAAGTAAACAGAAATTCTAATCACTGCCACCAACCTCCACAAATATAATTGTGCATACGCTGGGATTTCCATCTTCTCTTTAAATGTCACTCTATTATGTTTCATCAGTATTGAAAATAAATTAGGTAATTTTCTCTGTTGCCCTTCTGCATTTCCTTCAGTATTTCATTTCTTAAAACAAATGAAAATAATGCTGTGATCATAATGCATGACAATATAACTCAGAAAATAGAAAAGGGGCATTTAATTGCCATTTAAAATCTTTTGATATTTCCTTCGCAGGGAAAATTTCTCTCATTGTCTTCCCTATGTGTTTCTGTGGTACCTGAATAAAAGGCATCTTCCATCAGCATGTCATTGTCATCTCCAAGATCCTAGATTTTGAGAACTGAAAATGAAATATTCCTGTACGTATTGAAAAAAAGATAACGAGGTTTGTACGTTGTTGCCAGTTAACATCCATAATAAATTTACTTAATTTACCAACTGATTTTTCTCATCTGTAAAGTGAAAGCAAATACTTGTGTCCATATAAACAATTTAAAAAAATTGTCCCAGATGGAATATACTGAAACTATTTTGCATGTCTGAGGAAAAGAAAACATAAAGCTTTTACTATAATTACAAACATTAAATATTGAATTGATTAACAGCCATTTTGATGCTACATGAAAACAGGTATAATGAAAGAACAGGGGCGAACCTAAATCAAGAATGAGATCCCCAAAAAGAAGAGAATCGTTTGCAGAAGATTCTTAAACAGGGACTTGTTTCTCCCGTTAGCAACTTGTGTGTCCTCATTTTCCAACTTATTAAGTGGACTAATTTATACTTTCTAACTTTTGAAAGTAATATAACCATTTTTAAAAAGTGAAATAGTATGAGTAATCTCAACATATGAACAAATGAAAGAGTAACTACACGAGCAGAATGCTGGATCCAGAGTTCAGCCCATCTGTCATCTCATTTCCCTTCCAACACAGAACGCCCAACTCTGAAGGACTTCTTGGAATTGACCGCCTCTGTGACCCATTCCATTCGTCAGGTTCAGCCAAGTATTTACGACCAACTTGCTAGTAACCTACCTTCCTATTTCTTTTCTATTCCAAACTGTGGGACTGTACGTAATTCAGAGGATTGACACTGATAGCTTTTGCTCCTGACCTTGACTTAGCCTGCTGACTCAGACTGATTTTCTCCTGATCCTGTTTCTTGTCTCCTACATCTACTCTCATCCTAATACACCACTCTCCTCACTTTCATCTGTTTCCTGTATTATCAACTTCGAATTCTGGTTATATTTGCTTTTATTTTACTTGAACCAAGATGACACCTCTTTTTGGATAATCCTGATATGGCAATTCTACTAAAAAGCAGTGGCCCCTTTCTTCCAAGAACCCACAGATTTTATCATAACCACTCAAGTGCTCACAAATGTCAGCTTACCATTGCTTGTGGGATTCAACATAAACAGCTTAATTGGGAATACAAAGATACTAATCTGTCTCTGAACTCTGTCAGCTTATTGTCAACAACGCTCTATATAAATAGGCACACACCCTACATATTCATAAACATGCTTTAAAAATTTCCATCTCACTGTATCTGTTTTTTTTTCTGTGCCTCTCCAGTTCAAATGTCTGATTTTCTCACTTATCCAAGTCCAGCGTTTTTCCTAGTCAAGATTCTTTTTTTTTTTTCTTACTTTAAACATAAAAAAGGGAAAAAAAAAGTTGCCATTGGGTTGATTCTGACTCATGGTGACCCCACGTATGTCGAAGTAGAACTGAGCTCCATAAAGTTTTCAGTATCTGATTTTTCAGAAGTAGATCCCCAGGTCTTTCTTCCGAGGCACCTCTGGGCAGACTCAAGCTTATAACCTTTCAGTTAGCAGCCAAGTGAATTAACTATTTGCATCACCCAGGGTTCAAACTAACTGAAGTAACAAGTAAAGATTCATCGTTGGGATACAGTGACGTCACAAAACCAAGGAACAATCAACAGCACATAAACTGGAAAGTCAGAGGCCTATGTCACCAGAGACCTATGTCGCCCTCCTAGTCTTTCTTTTCTCTGCTTCTCTCTAGGCATCTATTCAAATTTTCCTCTCCTTAATCAGCTTACCCAGGGCCCAGCAAGCCCATCAGAGTCAGCTCAACATAGTGACTATTTTTGCTTTTAAACTGGGTGGGACTGAAGTATTTTTACATCCTGGGCAGAGGGCCTCCGGGGCGTCTTTTAATACAATAGCACCAAAAAACAAGCCTACTTATTCATTTACTTTATTCTTCATTTCAAATAACAAATTGAGGAAAAGAATGTAATAAAAAAAACTTAGTAACAAATTAAGAAATAAACAGTAATTTGTTTCTTAAATACAAGAGTATTGTCCCCATCGGCATTTCACATACCCTGCTTACGCTGCGCTTACGGCACTGGGTACTTACGCTGCAGCGCATAGTCTGGGAACATCTACGTAAACGTATGTTAAAAAAAAAAGTATGTTAACACCTTGTTATTTACTTTGTTTTTGTAATATTTTAGTGAAATTAATTTTTTTATACGTATAGAATCTGGTGCCCATTAAGCCCGGAGCCTCATTAAGCCTACCGCCCCAGGCAGCTGCCGGTATAGCCTGCCCCTTAACCAGGTGCTGCTTTAAAGCCAACATTACTTTTGGCTTTGGGTCAGATGCTCTTTCTTTAAGAACCGCTAAAAATCTCCTTGTTTCCATTGCATACAGCCATGTTCCTACCAGTCTCAGTTCCCTGAGCCATCTCTCTACACACTGAGGAATTTCAAGTAACTCCTAGACGACTTGAACTATCTTCTAGAACTACTGAACTGGGGATAGCAACCTTGCTCATGAACCATAAATCAGATGAAACCCCCCTCCCCCAAGAATGCTCTCTGTTCTGTGGATTACTGGGAAGTTTTTAGACACAACAGAGAAATTTTGTGATATGGACAATATCCAGCTTTAAGATTTTTCTTCATTAACCTTAGGACAACCTATCACTGAAGATCCTTCTTCTTAATATATAATCTATTTAAATAAATTCCCATCTAGATATTTGAACTCAAATTCATTGGTAGCATTACAGTTTAACACTATTACTATTTAAGTAGTACTCAGAAGTTGGTGAAGGCAGACATGATTATTTGGGACCCTGGATCTATAATAAAATAAAGGATGGTGGATATTTGTCTAAGGATTGTGTGCTCTGTCAGTGAAAAGCCTTCATAGTGTGGAAAATAACTGGAGAAACTCCAGTGTATAATGGAAACATCAAATCAAAAAAAAAAAAAAAATCCAATTTTGCCACCCAGGGACTCCAGGAACATAAAAATAAACTTTATTCCATGTCCAGATAACTCTAAAATTATAATCCCTGTACTAATATATGACATTATCTTTCATAGATTTACAGTGATCTACATGGCAGGAAGTATTAAAAATAATAATAATAATGAGATAATTTAGTATATCGTATTGTGGCCGCTAGATGTGTTATAGAGTAGAACTGCTCTAAAGGGTTTTCTTGGCTGTAATCTTTACAGAAGCAGATCTCCAGGCCTTTTTTCTGCAGTGCTGCTGGGTGGGTTTGAACCAACAACCTTTAAATTACTAGCCAGTGGAAAAACATTTGCACCACCCAGGGACATTCTAAGATACCTACATACTGCAACTAATTTTTGCATACTTGCCTGTGGTAATAGTAATCACGTCCATTTTTACTCATTTTCCCATTGCATTTATAGTATGCAACAAATATGGATTATTCAATTCTAGACTGACATGTTATTGAAGAGAATATATTTACAGCTAGGGAAAAATGCCTGGAGCTATATATAGAAAGGGGATTTTCAACAAAAGAATAATACTGATATCTCTTAAATGAATGCTAATATCACTTTACCCTAACGAGATATGTAAATGATTCCCTGAGGCATGCTTTGCACTTACTTATATTTTTCCTGAAGAAAACAAGAGAATGAATGATCCAATCCAGAAGTAAGTATATTACAATTAAGTTTACAGCCTGTCAATGCTTCCTCTTTCTTAGGTTAGAGAGTATCTGAGAAGTGGTGCACAGACCTACTGATTAGGAAATTATTGACTTGGGAGATATGATAATTTGGACTTAATGGACTAAGTATTGCTTTTGAACTGTTGATGGTGAAAAAGAAATTTAAAATAGTAAAAACATTGAAAGTAATGTCTATGAACTATTTTTAGGTCTGTTCAGCACCTAGAATAAGAGTAAAAAAAGTAGTTGGCATTTAATAATTGTTTCTTAATTGATTAAATGAGTGAAGGCAAAGGGTAATTAAGGGGGCATTTATTCTATAGAATTATGGACAAACTATGATTTGCAAGCACAATAGAAGTACCTATATTTAAAAAGTCAGCCTCTGAGCAACCAGTATCCTCGTTACAAGTGGTCTTTATCTAGGCCATGCTCTATTCCTCAGTCTTATTGGTCAGATGAAGTCCTAGGTGGAGCAACGGTTTGTGTTTGACTACTAACCTAAAGGTTGGTGGTGCGAAATTACCCAGCAGCACCTCAAAAGAAAGACCTGGACATCTGTTCCTGTAAAACATTATAGCCAAGAAAAACCTATGGACATCAGTTCTTCTCTGTAACACCTGGGGTTGCCATGAGTCGGAATCAACTCAACGGCGTTTTTTTTTTTTAATTGCTCAGATGAAGGACAGATGTGATTCCCTTTCTTAACGTCCCTTTACATCTTCCCAAATCCTGGTGAACATGAACACTAATTACAACCCATGATAAATCTCTGTCACTCAACCTCTTATGAGACCCAGAGATGGCGTAAATCAGATTGGGAAAGGGGCAGAAATTCAGAGAAGTCACAACCTCCTATGAACCCCCATATGGTTGGTTCTTAAGTATAGCTTTTTTATTCTGCTAAGACAATCTTTGTAAATCTGCTGTTTATCATTATTAAGAATTAAACTAGGCCTCTTGGGCTTCATCTGAAATGGTAATAAACTACGAAGAGAGCCTAGAGATTGACTGGAGCTGGTCAATGAGGTCAATCAACTCCAAGAGGTGCCATATCCAGGCCTTTCCTTTTTCTGTCTTGCCATTGACTGTGCAAAGTCTCCACTGACTTTGGGTGCTGGCTGCGTTTTAGGGGCACCGGCAGGGAATCAAATCAGTCTCCTCCACGGAAGATGATAATTCTATCGCTGAACTACCAAGGCCATCATATTTAATAGTTAAAGAAAATAAGCAGAAACCTTGAAAGGAAACTAAGAAGGAAAAGCTAGAGAGACTTCAAATGAATATGGGCTTGTTGGAGCCAGTTAAAAACTGTCGGTTCAAGAAGGAGGACACGAGCAACTGTAACACATGTAGCTGATAGGTCAAGTAAAAGAAGGATTTAGTACTGAAAAATGGATTTAGAAATGTAGAGCTTACAGATGACCTTGAAAAAAGCAGTTGGCGGAATGGTAGGGACCAAAGCATGATGGGAGGCAGCCCATAGAGAACGGGAGGAGAAGAGTTGTAAAAAGTATGTATCAAATCTCTTTTAAGGATTTTTTTTGTTTGTTTTTAATGCATGCCAAAAACAAGAAAAATGAGTCAATAGCTGGGAGCAATAGTAGAATTAGGAGAGGGCCAGGAATTGTGTTGTGTTCAGGAGTTATGAAGATATATAAAGCACAGACCTGTTCTTAGGGTTTAACACCTAATTACTGTCCAAGTGATCCTTAAGAGCCTTTCTGAGTAGATAAAAATATCATCTATTAAACGATTAAATAAAACTATCCAACAGTCTCTTCCCTGAATGGAGGGAGCATAAAACAATTGATCCGGAATTGGGCAGCCCAAGTCAGTTCTGAAGACTTCCTGGAGGTGATAAAGCAGGAGCTAACCACGTTTCAGCCGGCATGAAGATGTGGAAGAAAATAGCTGCACTGGCAATTTTGTTCTAAAAGCCTTAAAAGAGATTGGAATTTATGTTTCATAATATGACAAATCCTAGAAGAGAGTGATCATTTCTCTTGTTTGCAACATTTTCTGTAAACTGTCCAATGCGATCCACCTGAGGCCCAGCATATGTCACTTTTCCACACAGACTGTGGACATGGTAGCCACAGACACAGAGCACCTGCCGCACCAGGCCAGCTCCTGATGAGAATAGCCAACACTCTGTAATGTGCCAGGCCTACAACCGCAAGACGAAAGCAGCCCTTGAGGTTAATCTCAGCATCTTTAAATCTTCTACCTTCCCCATTGTAAGTTAAAAGATTTTTGTTATACAGACTTCACAGACATTTTATTAGATTACTTGATCAATTTAAGGGATATCGCCTACGTCCCTCAGGTCCTCTTCTAGCAAAATAGCTGCCTCTGTAAGATTGACAGGAGAAATTAACTTCTTGTCACAAGGTATACCACTGGTTGAAAAACCTGATGCTGCTTGGCTGGCTCTAGGGTGCCATGGTTAAGCACCCAGCTACTAATCAAAAGGTTGGTGGTTCAAACCTACCAGCTGTTCTGAAGGAGAAAGATGTGGCAGTCTGCTTCCACTAATATTACAGCCTTGGAGACTCTATGGGGCATTTCTACTCTATCCTACAGTGTTGCTATGAATTGGAATCAACTCAATAGCAATGGGTTTAGTTTTGGGGTTTAGGGACAGATTACTATGGAATAAGCTGAGAATAAAATATAAATTGCCACATACGACAGTAAACAAAGCTTACCAGCTGGCCATTGCACGAATGGAATAGATGCCTGACTGTATTATATGATTTAACTGGCATTGATTAGCTTACTTGGCCCCTGGGTGGCGCAAATTGTTAAGTGCTCTAGTGCTAAACCAAAAGTTGGTGGCTTGAGTTCACCTAGAGGCCCCTCAGTAAAAAGGCTTGGAGATCGGCTTCTAAAGTATCAGTCATGGAAAACCCTATGGATCACAGCTCTACCCTGAGACACATGGGGTTGTCATGAGTTGCAGTCAGCTGAACAGTCACAGTTTTTTTGTTTGTTTGTTTGTTTAGCTTAAAATAAAAAAACCTATTGCCATCTAGTCGATTCCTACTCATAGTAGCCCTATAGGACAGGATAGAACTGCCTCATAGGGTTTCCAAGGCTGAAATCCTTACTGAAGGAGTTTGCCACATCTTTCCCCCACAGAGCAGCTGGTGGGTTCTAACAGCCAATCTTTTGCTTAGCAGCTGAGAATTTAACAAGGATGCCACCTCTGAAATAACTACCATGTGCACTGTTCCTTAAGAGTTGTGTAACTTGGGCAAATCTTACAGTACACAACGTCGTATCTTCACCATAGTTGGGCATGAACAGATGAACTGTTAGACGTGAAAGTCAAAATGGTCTAAAATTTAGTAACATGTATCTAGCACCAACTATGTAATCTACACATAAGGCAAGACCTATATAGAGCTGACTCAGTGTTCGCAAATTGAAATGCAGTTGGAAGCAATTCTGAACATAAGACTGGCATATAATCTGCAGGAGTGTGCAAGGTGATAGGAGGTCTCCTTAAGCAGATGTCTATAATCTATGGATTGTCACAATTGAAAGCACCAATGGAATTACTGGGACAATCTCAGCTGCCAAATTGGCAATTAGGAATCAAATTATTTATAAAGCGGCTACTACCTATTGGTAGTGTAAAGACAGACCCTTACTCAACCTATCTATGAAAATGAATATCTACAAGGATATTTTTTGCTTTCTAAAAGTCTTTTCTCAACCATCTCATTTGTAACATATAAGTTTTTAAAACAAATACGAAATTTAGGAACACAAGTAGGAGACAAAGGAAGGCCTACATGCTTTTATCTCTCCTAAATCCCCAGGTTGAATTCACTCTTTAGAAGAAAGACCTTCTGAAACTATTGTCATTATTCTAGTCTTTCTGAGGCAGCTGCCAAATACCCTTTGAAGTTATTTTAGGCCTTAAAAAACCTGGATTGATGGACCACAGACACCTTCCAGAATGAAGCATGTATAAATAAAGAGGCTTTCATAGCCTTTTGGAAATTAATATCAGATAAGGAAGACAGTCATTTGAGGGTAAAAGAATAATACCGTATATTCTCAATGAGATTTGATTTTCCTTTCTACCACTGAATGGAGAAGTATTGAAAATAATACCATTACTTAAAACTTCCAAAAAACCAAACCCACAGCCATCAAGTTAATTCCAACTCATAGCAACCCCGTGGGTTTTCCAAAACTGCAAATCTATACGGAAGCAGACTGCCACACCTTTCTTCAGAGGAAAGAAGCTTCAAACCAATGGCCTTTTGGTTAGCAGTCAATCGCTTTAACCAGTGTACCACCAGGGTTCCTCACTTAAAACTTACATGACATTATTTCTGGTCACAGTTGTGACCTAATTATTCCCTTTATAAAACAATAAATTTGGCATTGTTATCCTAACTTTATAAAAGGAAAAACTGCAGCTGAGTGATTAAGACATTTTTTGATGACTAGAGAAGGAATTAGCTTCCAAGTGATAATTGTTTCTGCTCCAGTTTCTGTCTTTAATGAACAAGAAAAATAAGACAGCTATTGAAGAACATGGAGTGCAGTGGGGTCCTTCTGAACTCCTTGCGTCTCAGGCGATCCGTGCCCCTCAAACTCCTTTTTGTGGACAATGGTGAGTACTCCCGAGAATTATTGACAACAAAGCAACCGTATGTTCTAACTTCACCTCCAGCCTATCATCACATTTAAATCATATATTCTGCTCATTTAGTAAACAGAGCTTCTTCTTTCAATGTAGGGGAAATGAAAGTTAAGATGTAAACCTTAGGTGTCTGAATTTTTCTTTCTTTCTTTCTTTATTTTTGTGTGTGTGTGTGTGTGAATTCTTAACCACTACGCCATCAGGTTTGAATTTTTCTTATTTTCCTTTTTAATTTTTTATGCTTTAGGTGAAAATTTACACCTTAGTTTCTCATTCAAAAATTTATACACAAATTGTTTTATGACATTGGTTGCAATCCCCGTAATGTGTCAGCACTTCCCCTTTTCCACCCCGGGTCCAGTTGCCTTCATGTCTTTGCTTTTGGTTTCGTGTTGCCCATTCGGTCTCCTATACTTGATTGTCCTAAGAAGCACGTTCCCCGTGTGTGTTATCGTTTATTTTATAGGCCTGTCTACTCTTTGGCCGAAAGGTGGGCTTCAGCTCTGAGTTAGTGAGGTGCACAGGGACCATAATCTGGGGGGTTCTCCATTCTGTCAGACCAGTAAGTCTGATCATTTTTGTGAATTTGAATTTTGTTCTACATTTTTTTTCTGCTCTGTTTAGGACCCTCTATTATGATCCCTGTTACAACAGTCAGTGGTGGTAACCCGTCACCATCTTGTTCTTCTGGTCACAGTCTGGTGGAGGCGGCGGTACGTGTGGTCCATTAATCCTTTAGATTAGTATTTTTTCTTATGTCTTTGTTTTTCTTCATTCTCCTCTGCTCTAGGTGGAATGGGACCAATAGAAGGACGCTGTCAAGCTCTGAAGATCCCAGATCCCAGATCCCAGATACTACTCACCAAATTAGGATGTGGAACTTTTTCATTATGAAATATATTATTCCAATTCACCTAGATACGCCCCCAGACCACGGTCCCCAGCCCTCAGCCCCAGTAATTCTGTTCCTCAAGATGTTCATATGTGTCTAGGAAGTTTCTATGACTTTGCCTTAGTCAAGTTGTGCTGACTTCCCCTATATTGTGTGTTGTCTTTACCTTCACCAAAGTTAACACTTGTCTACGATCTAGTTAGTGATTTTCCCCCACTTCCTTCCCTCATAATCATCAAAGTTTTTTTTTCTGTGTGTAAACCTTTTCTTGAGTTTTTTATAATAATGGTCTCATAAAATATTTACACTTTTGTGATTCACTTATTTCACTCAGCATAATGTACCCTAGATCCATCCATGTTGGGTGAGATATTTTGCAGATTCAACGTCATTCTCTATCATTGCATAGTATTCCATTGTGTGTCTACACCACAGTTTGTTTATCCATTCATCTATCGATGGGCACTTAGGTTGTTTCCATCTCTTTGCTATTGTGAGTAATGCTGCAATGAACATGGGTGTGCATATGTCTATCTGTGTGATGGCTCTTATTTCCCTAGGGTGTATTTCTAGGAGTGGGATTGCTGGATCGATCATATGGTATTTCTATCTCTAGCTTTTTTAGAAGGTGTCATATCATTTTCCATAGTGGTTGTACCATTTTATATTCCCATTAGCACTGTATAAAAGTCCCAGTCACCCCACAACCTCTCCAACATTTGTTATTTTCTGTTTTTTTGATTAGTGCTGGTAATGTCAGGGTGATATGATATCTCATTGTAGTTTTGATTGGCAATTTTCTAATGGCTATAGGGTTGTTCAGAGTCAGAATTGACTTGATGGCAACAGGTTTTTAATGGTTAATGATCACAAGCATATCCTCATGTGTCTGTTAGCTGCCTAAATGTCTTTTTGGTGAAGTGTCTTCATATCCTTTGCCCCCTTTTTTAATTGGATTATTTGTCTTTTTGTTGTTGAGGTGTTGAAATATTTCACAGATTTTAGAAATTAGACCTTTGACAGATGTGTTGAAGCCAAAATTTTTTTCCCAGCCTATAGGTTCTCTTTTTACTTTTTTGGTGACATCTTTTGATGAGCATAAGTGTTTAATTTTTAGGAGCTCACAGTTATCTAATTTATCTTCTGGTGTTTATGCATTGTTAGTCGTGGTTTGTACTCTATTTATGCCATGTATCATAGCCCCTAGCATTGTCCCTGTTTTTTCTTTCATGATATTTATTGTTTTAGGGTTCACACTTAGGTCTTTGATTCATTTTGAGTTACTTTTTGTGAATGGTGTGAGATATGGGTTCTATTTCATTTGTTTACAGGTGGGTATTCAGTTTTGCCAGCATCATTTGTTTAAAAGACTGCCTTTTCCCCATTTAATGGACTTTAGTCCTTTGTCAAATATCAGCTGACCATAGGTAGATGGATTTATGTCTGGGTCCTTGATTCCGTTCCATTGGTCTATGTGCCTGTCGTTGTGCCGGTGCCAGGCTGTTTTGACTACTGTGGCTGTGTAGTAGTTTCTGAGATCAGGCAGTTCGAAGCCTCTTACTTTGTTCATTTCTTCAATAATAATGTGGTGGCTTACAATGACTGATTTTCTAATGCTGAACCATCTTTGCATACCTGGTGTGAATACCACTTGGTCATGGTATATTATTTTTTTGACATAATGCTGACTTCTACTGGCTAGAATTTTGTTGAGAATTTTTGTGTGTATATTCATAAGAGATATTGGGCTGTAATTTTCTTTTTTTCTTTTTGTCGTGTCTTTGCCTGGCTTTGGTGTCAGGGTTATGCTGGCTTCATAGAATGAATTAAGGAGTATTCCTTCTTTTTCTGTGCTCTAAAATAGTTTGAGTAGTTCTGGTGTGAGCACTTCTCTGAATGTTTTGTAGAATTCTTCAGTGAAGCCATGTGGACCAGGGCTTTTTGTTGTTGCTGTTGTTGGGAATTTTTTTTTTTAACTACCTCTTTATTCTAGTCTCCTATTCTGAGTCTGTTCAGATTTTCTATATCAATTTGAGTTAGTGTAGGTATGTAGTACGTTTGTAGAAATTTGTCCATTTCCTCTAGATTCTCAAATCTGAGGGAATACAATGTTTCATAGTAATCTGTTGCTGTTGTTGTTGTTAGGTGCCATAGAGTTGGTTCCGACTCATAGCGACCCTATGCACAACAGAACAAAACACCGTCCGGTCCTGTGCCATCCTTAAAATCGTTGTTATGCTTGAGCCCACTGTGTCAGTCCACCTCGTTGAGGGTCTTCCACTTTTCTGCTGACCCTGTCCGTTGCCAAGCATGATGTCCTTCTCCAGGAACTGATCCCTCCAGATAACATGTCCAAAGGATGTAAGATGCAGTCTCGCCATCCTTGCTTCTAAGGAGCATTCTGGTTGTATTTCTTCCAAGACAGATTTGTTCATTCTTTTGGTAGTCCACGGTTTATTCAATATTCTTCACCAACATCGGAATTCAAAGACATCATTTCTTCTTCAGTCTTCTTTATTCCTTGTCCAGCTTTCACATCCATATGATGCGATTGAAAATACCATGGCTTGGGTCAGGCACACCTTAGTCTTCAAGGTGACATCTTTGCTTTACAACACTTTAAAGAGGTCCTTTGCAGCAGATTTGCCCATTGCAATACATCTTTTGGTTTCTTGACTGTTGCTTCCATGGCTGTTGATTGTGGATCCAAGTAAAATGAAATCCTTCACAACTTCAATCTTTTCTCCATCTCTCATGATGTTGCTCATTGGTCCAGTTGTGAGGAATTTTGTTTCCTTTATGTTGAGGTGCAATCCATACTGAAGGCTGTGGTTTTTGATCTTCATCAGTAAGTACTTCAAGTCCTCTTCACTTTCAGCAAGCAAGGTTGTGTCACCTGCGTAAAGCAGGTTGTTACTGAGTCTTCCTCCAGTCCTGATGCCCCGTTCTTCTTCATATAGTCCAGATTCTTGGATTATTTGCTCAGCATATTTCACTGGGTCTGTTGTGATGTCCCCCATGTCATTTCTTATTTAGGTTATTTGCTTTCTCTCCTGTTTTTCTTCTGTCAGTTTGACCAATAGTTTGTCGATTTTGTTGATCTTTTCAAAGTACCAACTTTTGGTCTTGTTGATTTTTCTGTTGTTTTCCTGTTCTCTATTTCATTGATTTTGTCTTTAATCTTAATTATTTCCTGTCTTCTAGCAGTTGTGGATTTCTTTGGTGTTTTCTTTTTGTTTTAGTTGTAGGGCTAGTATTTTTATTTTGTCCCTTTCTTCTTTTTTCTTGTGTGCATTTATTGTTATAAGTAGGTCTCTGAGCACTGCCTTTGCTGTGTCCCAAAGGTATTGGTTTTATGTGTTTTCATTTTAATTTGATTCAAAGAATTTTTTAATTTCCTTTTTGATTTATTCTATTCCCAGTTGTTTTTAAGCACTGTGTTATTCAGTTTCCATGTATTTGATTTTTTTTTTTCCCTTGCTCTTCATGTTATTGATTTCTACTTTTTTGGCATTGTGATCAGAGAAGATGCTTTGTGTTTTTTCGATGTTTTGGATATTATTGAGGGTTGCTTTGTGGTCTAAAACGTGGTCTATTCTGGAGAATATTCCATGTGCATTGAGGAAGAATGTGTACTGTGCTGCCATTGGGTGGAATATTCTTTATATGTCTATGAGGTCAAGTTGATTGATTGTGGCATTTAGATCTTCTGTATCTTTGTTGAGTTTCTTTCTAGAAGTTCTGTGCATTGAAATTTTCTACTCTTATTGTGGTACTGTCAATATCTCTTTTCAGTGTTGTTAGAGTTTGTTTTATGTACTTTGGAGCCCTGTCATTTTGTGCGTAGATATTTATTAAGGCTGTATCTTCTTGGTGGATTGTCCCTTTAATAATTATACAATGTCCTTGTTCGTCTTTTATGATGAATTTTGTTTAAAGTCTGTTTTATCTGAGATTAGTATTGCCACTCCTGCTCTTTCTTATTTACTGTTTGCTTGATATATTTTTTCCATCCTTTGATTTTTAATATATGTACGTGTTTAAGGTGCATCTCTTGGAGACAGCATATCAATGGATCATTTTTAAAATACATTCTGCTATTCTCTATCTCTCTAAGGGTGCATTTAAGCCATTTACATTCAATGTGATTATCGATATGTATGAGCTTACTGCTGTCATGTTGTGCTTTTTTTGTGCTGGTGATGTTTTCTTTGCTCCTCTTACCCTCCTGTGCTGAGTTCCTTTTGTTTGTGGGTTTTCTTTTCTTTTCTTTCATCCTTATAGATTTTGTGTTTACTCAATTTTTATATTTTTCCTTTTTTTTACTTTGATGAGTAGGATTGTTCATTTTCTTTGTGGTTACCTTGCAGTTTACCCTTATCTTCCTAAATTTGAATGAGTCTTTTATTACTTGATATCGCCTTGACTTCCTCTCCAATTGAAAGTTTTATTCCTACACCATTTGTTCCTCCCTTTATTATTTTGATGTTATCATTTACAGATTGACTTCTCTATTTCCCTGAAGTCTTTTAGCTTTGCCTGTTTATTGAGAGTTCTTAACTTAGGTGGGTATCTGGCTAATGCTGTTTTATGTCCTAGACTCCAGTTGTTGTCTGATATTATTGGTTCTCTAACCAAAGGACTCCCTTTATATTTCTTGCAAGTTTGGTCTGGTTGTTACTAATTCCCTTAATGTCTGTTTATCTGGAAATATCCTAATTTTGCCATCGTATTTGAAAGAGAGTTTTGCAGGATATATTATTCTTGGTTGGCAGTTTTTTCTTTCAATTTTATGTATATGTAATCCCATTGCCTTCTTGCCTGCATAGTTTCTGCTGAGTAATAAGAGCTTAGTTTTATTATTTTCTCTTTGAAAGTGATTTTTCCTTTTTCTCAATCCACTTTCAGGGTTCTTTCTTTGTCTTTGGTTTTGACAGGTGTGATTATGATATGCCTTGGTCACTTTCTTTGGAATCTATTCTATATGGGGTTGGTTGAGCTTCTTGGATGGTCAGCTTTTTGTCTTTCATGATATTTGTGAAGTTTTTTTGCCAGCAAGTCTTCAACAATCTTCTCTGCGTTTTCCATTTTCTCCCCCTGATCTGGAACTCTGATTACACTCAAATTTTTGCTCTTGATTGTGTCTCACATAATTCTTAGGTTTTATTCATTCATTTCTCTGATTTTTTCCTCAAAGTAGTATCCATGGATTTGTCTTCAATATCGCTGATTCTCTCTTCCATTGTCTCAGATTTGCTCCTAAAACTTTCTACTGAGTTGTCCATTTCTGAAATTTCGTGTTTATCTTTTGGATTTCTAGTTGCTGTTTTTTTATGATTTCTAATATTTTATTTATTTGACACCTTGTCCTTGCATTCTTTTCCTGAATTCCTCCATTGCTTTGTCTGTGTTTTTCTTGATTTTAGCTATGTTTTCGTTGGTTTTGTCTGTGTTTTCCTTTATCTCTTTCTTAATCTCTTGAAGAGATTAAGATTAGTTTTTTGAGTTCCATATCAGTTAGTTTTATTGTCTTTTCTTCTACCGGTAGGTTATCTGATTCTTTATTTTGGTCATTTGCTGAAGCCATCTTGTCCTGCTTTTTTATATGTTCTGATATTGTCTCCTGTCTCTGAGACATTAAGGTATCATTTTCTTTATTTACTGATTGTATGCTTTTTATTTTTGTCTTGCTTTTTTTTTTTTTTGTTTCATTTTGATATGTCAGTTTGGGCATGCTTTGCTCCTTGCTTGTCTGTGGGCACACTAGCTCTCACTGACTTGTCCGGGCATGCAGGGCAGCAGCAGGGAAGGCAAGCCTGCTTTGCTGTACACTGGTTTGGCAAGATGGCTGCGGGCTAACTGGATGAGTGCTGTCTGTCTCCTGATGTTGGTCCAGCGGTGTGGGAGTGTGCACAGCCTCTTACCAGATGCAAGAGCGTTAAATGGGAAGTGGTATGGGTCCCCTTCCATCTGTTCAGCATCTGGTCAAGCAGTGGGTGGAGAGGGTGGTGCAAGCCCAGTGCAAAGGCAGGACTGAGCACCGGGGGCAATCTAGCCATGGCGGCATGGCTGGGGCAGGCAAAGAGGGGAGGAAGTTGTGTATGGAGCTAAATTGGGTGGTGGGGGGAGAAGAAAAACAAAGAAAAAAATGACAGCATGGTGTGGACCAGTAGGTGGAGGTGAGGTGGACCTGGGGTTGCACCAGATTGGTACACTGTTTTTTTACCTGCAGTGGTCTGGCAGGGGCCAATGGGAAGGCAGGGAGATGGTATACTGGGCTCGGTGGGAGGGAGAAAGAAAAGTGAAAACATTGTGGCACTGTGAGGGCTGAAGAGTGGAGGTGTGGCAGACCCAGGGGTAGGTGGGAAAGGAGGAGAGGTAGCTTATGGGGCTAGATGGGAGGCAGAAAGAAATGAAAGATAAAAAAGATAAACAATGTTGGTGTAGTGGGAGGCAGTGGGTGGGGGCAGGGCAGACCTGCAGTGATGAGCCAGTGCACCAGGGGGTCTCTAGTTGTGGCTGCACAGCAGGGGCTTGTGAGAAGGAGTGAGAGGTTGTGTGCAGGTCTGGGTTGGAGGGAGAAAGAAAGAGAAAAAAATGACAGAATGCTGGGGGCCAATGAGTGGGGGTGGGGCAGACCTGGGTGCTGGTAGGAAGGGAGGGGAGGTGGTGAACGGGGCTAGGTGGGATGGAGAAGAAAAAGAAAGGAAAAAAAATTGTGACACAGCAGGAGCCAGCAGGAAGGGTGAGAGATAGCACAAGGAGCTAGGTAAGGGTGGGCTCATATTGTAGACCCTGGTGTTAGGGATTGCTGGGATGGGGGATTATTTCTACTACACCCCAGAAGAATGAGGGGTGGGAATGCATGTTTCTCTGGTTACTGGGTACTCTCTCTCCTGTTGGGAGTTCTATGAACTTGCCTTCCAATACACCCTATCTGAGGTTATTGCTGGCTGTGTTTCAAGATGTCAGTTTCTTCTTCCATTCGGTGTTTGATCTAGTTCTTTATCCGTTCATTTGAGGCTCAGGTTTCCAGGATTAATGTTTGTGCCTGATTTATTTAGTTTTTTGGGTCTTTGCTACAGAGGGATGGCATGATGTGTCTGTCTAGGGCACCATGTTGGCTCAGCCCCTCTGAATTTTTCTTGTAAACAACAAATTATTATTCTCATTTTTTTTTTTTTTTTTTTTTTAGTATCACACCTGGAGCCCTGGTGGCACAGTGGTTAAGACAGCTTGGCTGATAACCAAAAAGTGAGCAGTTTGAATCTACCAGCTGCTCCTTGGAAACCCTATGGGACAGTTCTACTCTGTCCTATACGGTTGCTATGAGTCAGAAGCAACATGACAGCAACAGGTTTGGTGTTTTGGGTTTAGTATCATATCTCATTCATACAGAAGGACAAGGGTCTCATCTGATGTCTTTAACAGCAATATAAGAAAATATGATTCCTGAAAACTAAGCATACGCATTAAAAAAAAAAAAAAAAGAAAAGAGTAATCTCAACCAGACAGCATTACAAGACAGGAAGAGAAAGAGAGAGAAAAGGAAGAAGGAAGAAAAAAAAAAGGAGGGACAGAGGGAGGGAAGGAGGATAACTAAGAGAAAAGGAAAGAAAAAGTTGTCAAGCTCAAAAGACAGGATGAGGCCAAGTGAGGCTAACCCTAGACAGTTCCATCGGTAAAATAGAAAAAAACCACTTTCAGATATGGATAGTTTATTTTCTACATAGACAGTCAAAAAATAAAAATAAGCCAAAGGTGCTGCTTATTTAAAAAAAAAAAAAAAAAAAGACAACACAGAACAAAATGTTACTGCAATGTACATTTGTGTGATATAACTCAGGAGTCAAATGTAGACATTTTTTAATTCTACAACTCCATCCTGAGGGTGGCAGGGGAGAAGGAACCTGGGAGACAATGAGAAACTGTCACATGACCTTGTAAGTATGCTCCTTACAAGCCATCCATACTCTCGTGTCTGCTGAGGATAACAAAAAGTTCTAAGCTGTGGCTCAAGGCTGTGCAAAGTCTTCCGGACTCCATGGCAGAGCCAGTCATTCAACTGCAAGAATCAGGGTTGTGATGAAGCTGACTTTGGTAACTGAAGCCTACAGGCTAAAGGAAAAAAGAAAAATCGATTAGCATGCTTGTATTTATGAGTGTTCACTCATTTAATAAATACTTAACAATTTACTGAATATGTACTCTGTACTGTATTTGATATTAGAAAAAGAGCAAGATATGTTGCATTTTCAGCAAGAAGACAGAATGATGAGGAAGATGGTCTTGAAATTGTATCCAATGGTTCTCTTGCAGAATTACGTACTAGGAGCAGAAGAGACAAAAAGCAAGTCAACTACTTCATAGGGGAAGGGCTCATTGTCAAGGCAGCACATACTGTTGAAATCTTGAAAGATAAGACTCTGTTCTCTAGCTTGAAAAGGAAACTAGGAATAAAAGTCCGGACTAAAGTTACAAGTTTAAAAAAAAAAAAAAAAAGACGATGGAATAAGTCAAGGAATTTTAAGTAGCTCGGTGCAACTGAAATTTAGAATGTCTGTTGGGAGGGGCAGAGTAAACAGAGATAAGGGTGGGCGATGAGGGGGCATTCACATGGTGCTCAGCGTGATCATCCTTGAATTCCATGCCAAGGTTCTGAGAGAGATTGACTAGGAGCCTGACAGGACAGTGGCCACTTTAGCACCTCACTGGTCATAGTGAGGAGAATGGTTCTGAGAAGTTTACCCTGGAGGTCCAAAGGGAAATGAGGAAATTTTAAATGAAGACACAGTGGAAATTAAGAGAAACTTAGTTTAAAAAATGAGGAATAGCAAAATTAAATGTGAACCTCAGAAGGAGGTATTTTGGAGAATATTGTAATTCACATAGAGAAAAACACTCTTTCTGACTCTGACAACTTGGGACTTATTTTTTCCAACGTTGCTATTGAAATTAACAGTTTAATTTATTCTTCCATCTATGAGATAAATGCCTATGGAATATAGTGCCACAGTGACACTTGTTTGCCTTCGGATTTAATTTACACTGACAGCCTATTTGCCTGTTTTTTACGGGAATTGAATTAGGTTGTCCGTGTATAATACACAGTAGGCTTAATGAGGTTCAGACCGGTCTTCTAACGCTACCATTGTGTAAAGTGTTTCACTTGGAAAATTAGAATCTGTGTTGCCACCTTCATTAATCTGCAAGGGGAATTTGCTCTCTGTTGTATTACATATCTACAACGAGAGGAAACAGGATGATAAATAGTGATCTATCAGTTCCCAAAACAATTTACACTAAATCATTTATGATTGCTTCCCACTTCTAGTTACATGACATGGAAGTACAGGGCAGCTGCCCACACAAATTAGAGTCCTTTTCAGAAATTCAAGGGCTTTGGGGTAACTATTTCACATAAACAGATAAATCCTGCAAAGCCAAGGAAAACACTCCTGGGCAGTTAATTACTGGGTGGAAAAAAATAAGCCTGACCCTCAAATCTAAAAAATAAAAGAATTTTTAACAATGCTTCTCTTCTCTCATATGCCTTGATGCATTTTAGGGTACTCACATCCTTTCTACTGCGGGATTGCCAAGATGTCCAGTAAGATAGGTTAGTTAAACCATCCATTAGACGTTAAGAAATTTGTCTAAACACAATGCCTAAAGGCCTGTAAACCATTATGTAGTTAGCGGCCCTCGAATTGACCCCCGACTGGCGCATTGGAAGGAAGTGCTGCCTGGCCTTCACACGACCTGCATGATGGGTTTCAGATCTGACCGTTGTGATCCATAGGGTTTTCACTGGCTGATTTTCAGAAGTAGATAGCCAGGCCTTTCTTTCTAGTCCATCTTAGCCTTAAATCTGTGCTGAAACCTGTTCGGCATCATAGCAACACACAAGACTGAGGTACATAGACCGGAAATTGAATCCAGGTCTCCTGCATAGAAGACGAGAATTCTACCGAACCACCCATGCCTCGTACTCCATTACAGGCTCTCAGTATTATGAGTCAGAATCAACCCAACAGCAATGGGTTTTTCTTTTATACAGTGAAAGAGGCACAGATGGATGTTTATTTACACAGAAATGAAATTCTAATTATAAGGAATTGTGCTCTAAAAGAAGTAAATTCCATGGCATTCAGCTATGTAAAATAAAACAGTAAGCTCCCTTTCGAACCCAGGCATCCCCTACTAGCAAAACTGTCTGACTCACACAATCCAGCAAGAGGCAGTTAATTAATCATGCTTGTTTAAGCCTGTCTGGAAAAGAGCCTGAAAGACAAATGAGAAGACTGAAAGCAGTTATCTGCAAGCAGATGGTAGAAATGAATGTGTTCACATTTCTCTCTAACCCCATCTCAGGGGAGAATGTTCCTCTCCTGAGATATAAAAGACAAAATTTCCTCTTTGACTAACAGAGTCTTCTTTGTTTCTTTTTAAAAAAACAGAACGAGGCTAAGGGCCATTTCAGGCAATATGGCATGTTCAGATTGGGATGAATCAATAACACATGTTCAATATTAGCAAGCACCATGCTAGGTGCCTTAGTTATTTAGTGCTGCTATAGCAGAAATCACTCATAGCAAACTGATAGGACAGAGTAGAACTGCCCCACAGAGTTTCCAAGGAGCGCCTTGTGGATTTGAACTGCTGACCTTTTAATTAGCAGCCATAGTTCTTAACCACTACGCCACCAAGGTTTCATGAGTCAGAACTGACTCGATGGCAAAGGGTTTGGTTTGGTTTTTTGGTATAACAGAAATATTACAAGTGGTTTAACAAAGAAAAATGTGTTCTCTCATAGTCTAGCAGGCTAAAAGTCCCAATTCAGGACACCAGGTCCAGAGGAAGGCTTTCTCTCTGTGTCAGCTCTAAAGAAAGGTCCTTGTCATCAATCTTCCTCAGGTCAAAAAGTTTCTCAGCACAGGAAACTAGAGTCCAAAGGACACGCTCTGCTCCTGGCATTGCTTTCTTGGTGGTATGAGATCCCCATCTCTCTGCTCTCTTCTCACCTTTGTATCTCAAAAGAGATTGGCTTAAGACACAATCTAATCTTGAAGATTGAGTCCTGCCTCATTAACATAACTGCCATGAATCCCATCTCATTAACATCATAGAGATAGGATTTACAACACATAGGAAAATCACATCAGATGACAAAATGGTGGACAATCGCACAATACTGGGAATCATGACCTAGCCAAGTTGATACATATTTTGGGGGGACACAGTTCAGTCCATGATACTATATATTTTGCATTATCTGATTTAAGATTCCCTATTAAATATGTTTTATGTCCCCATTTTTAGGTAAGAAAATGGAGATTCAAACAAAGTGAGTTTCATGTCTAAATTCACATGGTATAAGCTATTAAAGTGAAAACAAATAGACAAAAAAAAAAAAGCTGGGATTTCCCTTCAGATACAGAACTTCCAAGTCTAGTTTTCTTTTTCCTGAATATATGCCACCCTCCTTAATATCTCCCCACATATCTGTCAGTTTGCCGTACTGTGGTGGCTTGTGTGTTGCTATGATACTGGAAGCTATGCCACCAGTATTTCAAATACCAGCAGGATCACCTGTGGTGGACAGATTTCAGCTAAGTTTCCAATGTAAGACAGACTAGGAAGAAGGACTGACAGTCTACTTCTGAAAAAATTAGCCGGTGAAAACCTTATGAATAGCAGTGGGATGTTGCCTGATAACACCAGAAGATGAGCCCCTCAGGTTGGAAGACACTCAAAATATGACAGAGAAAGAGCTACATCCTCAAAGTAGAGTGGACCCTAATGGATGGAGTCAAGCTTTTGAGACCTTCATTTGCTGATGTGGCACATTTCAAAATGAGAAGAAACAGCTGCAAACATCCATTAATAATAGGAATGTGGAATGAACAAAGTATGAATCTAGGAAAATTGGAAATCATTAAAAATGAAATGCTTGAGCGGGGGCCAAGATGGCGGACTAGGTGGACGCTACCGCGGATCCCTCTTGCAACAAAGACTCGGAAAAACAAGGGAATCGATCACATACATAACAATCTACGAACTCTGAACAACAAGCACAGACTTAGAGATGGAAAACGAACAAATACGGGCAGACAGCGACTGTTTTCAGAACTAGAAGCCAGCGCACCAGGCAGGTGACCTTCGGAGCTCGATCTGGGGCAGAGCCCAGGGGGGCAGACGGCACAGAAAGGGGGCCCACCCCTTCCCCCCCGAACCCATCCCAGGAGGAAGCCTAGCAGGTTGGCGCGGGCGGCGTAGGGGCGCAGCCGGAAGGAGAAGCACCCGGGAGGCAGTGACTGATCTGGGAGGGGGGAGAACAGCGTCCTAGCTGGGGTGCCGTCCCGCCGGGAGTTAGGCGAGAAGCCGACGGGGCGCGAGCGGGGGGGGGGTCAACTATATTTCCCTAAAGTGACCCCAGGGCGGGGCCCACACGTTCGTGCGGGAGGACGCACACCCGGTCCGCGCGTGTGGCACGGCACACCAGAGGGAGAAATCCCCGGAAGTGTCTGGTCTCAAAACAGGGAAAGCAGCATCCCAGACGGGGAGCCATTCCGCTGGGATCTGGGCACGCGCGCGCGCGGGCGGGGCATGAGCGCGGGGTCCATTTTTATTACCCTGAATTGACCCAGGGGGCGGGACCACCTGGTCGTGCGAGTGACGCCCTCCCAGTTTGCGCGAAAGGTGTGGCACACCGGAAGGAGAAGTCCCCGGGAGGAACTGATTGGTCCCGAAGCGCAGAAAGTAGCGTCCCAGACAGGGTGCCGTCTTGCCGGGGCTTGGGCGCGCGCACGAGCGGGGCGTGAGCGCGGAGTCCATTTTTATTGCCCTGAATTGACGCAGGGGGCGGGCCCACCTGGCCGTGTGGAGGAACTGATTGGTCCCGAAGCGCAGAAAGTAGCGTCCCAGATGGGGTGCCGTCCTGCCGGGGCTTGGGCGCGCGCACGAGCGGGGCGTGAGCACGGAGTCCATTTTTATTGCCCTGAATTGACCCAGGGGGCGGGCCCACCTGGCCGTGCAGGTGACGCCAAACCAGTTCGCGCGAGAGGTGTGGCGCTCCGGAAGGAGAAGTCCCGGGGAGGAAGTGACTGGTTCCCGAACAGGGAAAGCAGCGTCTCAACCCGGAAGTCATCCCGCTGGAATTTGGGCGCACGCACAGGCGGGGCATGACCGCGGGACCTAATTATAATCGCCTGAATAGACCCTGGGGGCGGGCCCACCCGTTCGTGCGGGAAACGCCCACCCAGTGCCCACGAGCGGTGCCGCGCACCGGAGGAAGTCCCCAGGAGGAAGTGACTGGTTTCCGAGCAAGGAAAGCAGTGTCCTAGCCAGGGACCCGTCCAGCCCGGATTTTGGCGAACGGGGGCGGAGCGTGAACGTGGTGTTCAGCTCTATATTCTGTGGTGCTACACTCCTAGCTCTCAGATCCCTCCCCCACCCTCCCCAGGCGACCCCATTAACATCCGAATACCCGGAGCCAGAGAGAGAATTCAGATAGGGATCTGACTGCATTTTTTTTTAGCTGACTACTTGGAAAATCTAGTTTCCCAGTGATGGCTCGGAGACAGCAGTCCATATCAAACCACATAAAGAAACAGACCATGACAGCTTCTCCAACCCCCCAAACAAAAGAATCAAAATCTTTCCCAAATGAAGATACAATCCTGGAATTATCAGATACAGAATATAAAAAACTAATTTACAGAATGCTTCAAGACATCACAAATGAAATTAGGATAAATGCAGAAAAAGCCAAGGAACACACTGATAAAACTGTTGAAGAACTCAAAAAGATTATTCAAGAACATAGTGGAAAAATTAACAAGTTGCAAGAATCCATAGAGAGACAGCATGTAGAAATCCAAAAGATTAACAATAAAATTACAGAATTTGACAACGCAATAGAAAGTCAGAGGAGCAGACTCGAGCAATTAGAATGTAGACTGGGACTTCTGGAGGACCAGGGAAACAACACCAACATAGCTGAAAAAAAATCAGATAAAAGAATTAAAAAAAATGAAGAAACCCTAAGAATCATGTGGGACTCTATCAAGAAGGATAACTTGCGAGTAATTGGAGTCCCAGAACAGGGAGGGGGGACAGAAAACACAGAGAAAATAGTTGAAGAACTCCTGACACAAAACTTCCCTGACATCATGAAAGAAGAAAGGATATCTATCCAAGATGCTCATCGAACCCCATTTAAGATTGATCCAAAAAGAAAAACACCAAGACATATCATCATCAAACTTGCCAAAACCAAAGACAAACAGAAAATTTTAAAAGCAGCCAGGGAGAAAAGAAAGGTTTCCTTCAAGGGAGAATCAATAAGAATAAGTTCAGACTACTCAGCAGAAACCATGCAGGCAAGAAGGGAATGGGACGACATATACAGAGCACTAAACGAGAAAAACTGCCAACCAAGGATCATATATCCAGCAAAACTCTCTCTGAAATATGAAGGAGAAATTAAGATATTTACAGATAAACACAAGTTTAGAGAATTTGCAAAAACTAAACCAAGACTGCAAGAAATGCTAAAGGAGATTGTTTGGCCGGATGACCAATAATATCAGGTACCAGCACAATACAAGGTCACAAAACAGAACGTCCTGATATCAACGCAACTCAAACAGGGAAAGCACAAAAACAAACAAATTAAGACTAATTCTAAAAAATAAATAAATAAACAAAATAATACACACAACAGGAAATCATGGAAATCAATAGATAAACGATCAAAATAATCAAAAAGAGGGACTAAATATAGGAGGCATTGAACTGCCAGATGGAGAGTGATACAAGGCGAAATAGAAGGATACAAGTTAGGTTTTTACTTAGAAAAATAGGGGTAAATAAAAAGGTAACCACAAAAAGGAATATCAATTCCATAACTCAAGAAAAAAGCCAAGAAAAACGTAACGACTCAATAAACACAAAGTTAAACATTATGAAAATGAGGATCTCACAAGCTACTAAGAAAAACGTCTCAGCACAAAAAAGCATGTGGAAAAATGAAATGGCCAACAACACACATGAAAAGGCATCAAAATGACAGCACTAAAAACTTACTTATCTATAATTACGCTGAATGTAAATGGACTAAATGCACCAATAAAGAGACAGAGAGTCACGGACTGGATAAAAAAACACGATCCATCTATATGCTGCCTACAAGAGACACACCTTAGACTTAGAGACACAAACAAACTAAAACTCAAAGGATGGAAAAAAATATATCAAGCAAACAATAAGCAAAAAAGGAGTAGCAATATTAATTTCTGACAAAATAGACTTTAGACTTAAATCCACCACAAAGGATAAAGAAGGACACTATATACTGATAAAAGGGACAATTGATCAGGAAGACATAACCATATTAAATATTTACGCACCTAATGACAGGGCTGCAAGATACATAAATCAAATTTTAACAGAATTGAAAAGTGAGATAGACACCTCCACATATATAGTAGGAGACTTCAACACACCACTTTCGGAGAAGGACAGGACATCCAGTAAGAAGCTCAATAGAGACACAGAAGACCTACTTACAACAATCAACCAACTTGACCTCATTGACTTATACAGAACTCTCCACCCAACTGCTGCAAAATATACTTTTTTTTCTAGCGCACATGGAACATTCTCTAGAATAGACCACATATTAGGGCATAAAACAAATCTTTGCAGAATCCAAAACATCGAAATATTACAAAGCATCTTCTCAGACCACAAGGCAATGGAGCTAGAAATCAATAACAGAAAAACTAGGGAAAAGAAATCAAATACTTGGAAAATGAACAATACCCTCCTGAAAAAAGACTGGGTTATAGAAGACATCAAGGAGGGAATAAGGAAATTCTTAGAAAGCAACGAGAATGAAAATACTTCCTATCAAAACCTCTGGGACACAGCAAAAGCAGTGCTCAGAGGCCAATTTATATCGAGAAATGCACACATACAAAAAGAAGAAAGAGCCAAAATCAGAGAACTGTCCCGACAACTTGAGCAAATAGAAAGTGAGCAACAAAAGAATCCATCAGGCACCCGAAGAAAACAAATAATAAAAATTAGAGCTGAACTAAATGAATTAGAGAACAGAAAAACAATTGAAAGAATTAACAAAGCCAAAAGCTGGTTCTTTGAAAAAATTAACAAAATTGATAAACCATTGGCTAGACTGACTAAAGAAAAACAGGAAAGGAAACAAATAACCCAAATAAGAAACGAGAAGGACCACATCACAACAGAACCAAATGAAATCAAAAGAATCATATCAGATTACTACATAAAATTGTACTCTAACAAATTTGAAAACCTAGAAGAAATGGATAAATTCTTGGAATAATACTACTTACCTAAACTAACACATTCAGAAGTAGAACAACTAAATAGACCCATAACAAAAAAAGAGATTGAAACGGTAATCAAAAAACTCCCAACAAAAAAAAGTCCTGGCCCAGATGGCTTCACTGCAGAGTTCTACCAAACCTTCAGAGAAGACTTAACACCATTACTATTGAAGGTATTTCAAAGTATAGAAAAAGACGGAATACTACCCAACTCATTCTATGAAGCTACCATCTCCCTGATACCAAAACCAGGTAAAGACATTACAAAAAAAGAAAATTTTAGACCTATATCCCTCATGAACATAGATGCAAAAATCCTTAATAAAATTCTAGCCAATAGAATCCAACAACACATCAAAAAAATAATTCACCCTGATCAAGTGGGATTTATACCAGGTATGCAAGGCTGGTTTAATATCAGAAAAACCATTAATGTAACCCATCACATAAATAAAACAAAAGACAAAAACCACATGATCTTATCAATTGATGCAGAAAAGGCATTTGACAAAGTCCAACACCCATTTATGATAAAAACTCTCACCAAAATAGGAATTGAAGGAAAATTCCTCAACATAATAAAGGGCATCTATGCAAAGCCAACGGCCAATATCACTCTAAATGGAGAGAACCTGAAAGCATTTCCCTTGAGAACGGGAACCAGACAAGGATGCCCTTTATCACCGCTCTTATTCAACATCGTACTTGAAGTCCTAGCCAGGGCAATTAGGCTAGACAAAGAAATAAAGGGTATCCAGATTGGTAAGGAGGAAGTAAAGCTATCACTATTTGCAGATGACATGATCGTATACATGGAAAACCCTAAGAAATCCTCCAGAAAACTACTGAAACTAATAGAAGAGTTTGGCAGAGTCTCAGGTTATAAAATAAACATACAAAAATCACTTGGATTCCTCTACATCAACAAAAAGAACACCGAAGAGGAAATCACCAAATCAATCCCATTCACAGTAGCCCCCAAGAAGATAAAATACTTAGGAATAAATCTTACCAAGGATGTAAAAGACCTATACAAAGAAAACTATAAAACTCTGCTACAAGAAATTCAAAAGGACACACTTAAATGGAAAAACATACCCTGCTCATGGATAGGAAGACTTAACATAGTAAAAATGTCTATTCTACCAAAAGCCATTTATACATACAACGCACTTCCAATCCAAATACCAATGTCATACTTTAAGGGAATAGAGAAACAAATCACTAATTTCATATGGAAAGGAAAGAACCCCCGGATAAGCAAAACATTACTGAAAAAGAAGAAGAAAGTGGGAGGCCTCACCCTACCTGATTTCAGAACCTATTATATAGCTACAGTAGTCAAAACAGCCTGGTACTGGTACAACAACAGGCACATAGACCAATGGAACAGAATTGAGAATCCAGATATAAATCCATCCATTTATGAGCAGCTGATATTTGACAAAGGACCAGTGTCAGTCAATTGGGGAAATAATAGTCTTTTTAACAAATGGTGCTGGCATACCTGGATATCCATTTGCAAAAGAATGAAACAGGACCCATACCTCACACCATGCACAAAAACTAACTCCAAGTGGATCAAAGACCTAAACATAAAGACTAAAACGATAAAAATCATGGAAGAAAAAATAGGATCTACCCTAGGAGCCCTAATACAGGGCATAAACAGAATACAAAACATTACCAAAAATGATGAAGAGAAACCTGATAACTGGGAGCTCCTAAAAATCAAACACCTATGCTCATCTAAAGACTTCACCAAAAGAGTAAAAAGACCACCTACAGACTGGGAAAGAATATTCAGCTATGACATCTCAGACCAGCGCCTGATCTCTAAAATCTACATGATTCTGTCAAAACTCAACCACAAAAAGACAAACAACCCAATCAAGAAGTGGGCAAAGGATATGAACACACATTTCACTAAGGAAGATATTCAGGCAGCCAACAGATACATGAGAAAATGCTCTCGATCATTAGTCATTAGAGAAATGCAAATTAAAACTACGATGAGATTCCATCTGACACCAACTAGACTGGCATTAATTCAAAAAACACAAAATAATAAATGTTGGAGAGGCTGCGGAGAGACTGGAACTCTCATACACTGCTGGTGGGATTGTAAAATGGTACAACCACTTTGGAAATCCATCTGGCGTTATCTTAAACAGTTAGAAATAGAACTACCATACAACCCAGAAATCCCACTCCTTGGAATATACCCTAAAAATACAAGACCCTTCACACAAACAGATATATGCACACCCATGTTTATTGCAGCTCTGTTTACAATAGCAAAATGATGGAAGCAACCAAGATGTCCATCAACGGACGAATGGGTAAATAAATTGTGGTATATTCACACAATGGAATACTACGCATCGATAAAGAACAGTGACGAATCTCTGAAACATTTCATAACATGGAGGAATCTGGAAGGCATTATGCTGAGCGAAATGAGTCAGTTGCAAAAGGACAAATATTGTATAAGACCACTATTATAAGATCTTGAGAAATAGAAAAAACGGAAAAGAACACATACTTTTGTGGTTACAAAGGGGGGAGGGAGGGAGGGAGGGAGAGGGCTTTTTATTGATCAATCTGTAGATGGGAACTGCTTTGGGTGAAGGGAAAGACAACACTCAAAACAAGGAAGGTCAGCCTAATTGGACAGGATTAAAAGTAAAGAGGTTTCCGAGATAAAATGAAAGCTTCAAAGGATAGCGAAGCAGGGGCTGGGGTCTGGGGAACTTGGTTTGAGAGGACTTCTAAATCAATGGGCAAAACAATTCTATTATGAAAACACTCTGCATCCCACTTTGAATTGTGGCACCTGGGGTCCTAAAAGCCAACAAGCAGCCATCTAAAATACATTAATTGGTCTCAACCCACCGGGAGCAAAGGCAAAGGAAGAACACCAAGGTCACACAACAACTAAGAACCCAAGAGACAGAAAGGGCCACTTGAACCAGAAACCTACAATATCCTGAGACCAGAAGAACTAGTTGGTGCCCGGCCACAATCGATGTCTGCCCTGTCAGAGAACACAACAGACAACTCCTGAGGGAGCAGGAGACCAATGGGATGCAGACCCCAAAGTCTCATTAAAAGACCACACCTAATGGTATGATTGCGACTAGAGGAATCCCAGAGACAATGCTCCCCAGAACTTCTGATGGCACAGGACAGGAACCATCCCCGAAGACAAATCATCAGGCATGAAAAGGACTGGTCAGTGGGGGGGAGAGAGATACTGATGAAGAGTGAGCTAATTAAATCAGGTGGACACGGGAGAGTGTGTTGGCAACTCTTGACTGGAGGGGGGATGGGAAGATAGAGAGAGAGGGAAGAAGGTAAAATTGGCACGAAACGAGAGACTGTAAGGGCTGACTCAATAGGGGGAGAGCAAGTGGGAGAAGGGAGTAAGATGTATGTAAACCTACATGTGACAGACTGATTGGAATGGTAAATGTTCACTTGAAGCTTAATAAAAATTAAAAAAAAAAAAAAAATGAAATGCTTAAGTGTCTTACGTATCTTCAGCTACTGTATCAGAAACACCACAAGTGGATGGCTTCAACAAAAAGAAATCTATTTTCTCACAGTAGAGTAGGCTAAAAGTCCAAATTCAGGGTGTCAGCTCCAGGGAAGGCTTTTTCTCTCTGTCAGCCTACTCCTCAATCTCCTCCCAGACTAGGAGCTTCTCTGCACAGGGACCCTGGATCCAAAGGATGCGCTTGCTCCTGGCACTGCTTTCTTGGTGATATAAGTTTTCCCCCTCCCCCGTCTCTCTGCTCCCTTCTTTCTTTTATACCTCAAGAGATTGCCTCAAGACACAATCCAATCTTGTAGATTGAGTCCTGCCTCACTAACACAACTACCGCCCATCCTCCCTCATCAACATCATAGAAGCAAGATTTACAACATACAGGAAAATCACACAATACCAGGAATCATGGCTCATCCAAGCTGATACATTTTTGGAGGGACACAATTCATTCCATGACATTCCATCCTTTGCCCCCCCAAAACACATCCTTGCAACATGTAAAACATATTCGCCGCAAGTTTTAACTCTAAGTCTAAAATTCTTCTTCATCTGTGAATTCTAGAGTACAAGTTATTTGCTTCCAAATGTACAATAGCAGAACAGGCACAAGCTAGACATTTCCATTATAAATGGGAGAAACTGGAGGAAAAGAAGGGATAACAGGCACCAAGCAAGTCAGAAGAACACATTACATTAGCCCTCAAAGCTTTGAAAATAATCTTCCATTCTCTAAGACAATTTACACAATGGCCCTGCCCTCTAGAATCTAGGTATTGGCCACACTCTCCGGATGCTGAGTGGAGGCCCCTCGGCCCTAGGCTTCACCTCTGCCTTCCAGGCCTACTGGGACAGCAGCTCTGCTCCCTTGGCTTTAGATGCACCATTATCCTAGTCCATCTGAGTGGTGACTCTACCCTTAGAAACACCAGAAGCCATGGCTCCACCCTTTGAAACCCCTGACATCAGGGCCATACCTTTGAGACTAAGGCATCTCGGCTTCTTGTGTTCCTTTTCTCTTCAGTGTCTGTTTCCTGGTTTCTTGGTCTCTTGGCTCCTCAGACCTCACGCCTGCATCTGCCCTGCTGCAGCAAGTGTTCCAAAGCTCTGGAGCTCCACCAATAAGTGCCCGGAGGCACCCCACTCCTCCGGGAAGCCTCCTGCACTCACGCACTCAGCTCTCTCACTCCGTGGGTTGGCTCTAGTGCCATCTCGTGCTGATCTGGTTCTGCTGCTGCTGCTTCTTTGCCATTTCAGGTTCTCTGCTGCTGTTGGTCCTGTCACTGCCACTCCTCTATCCATCCACTGTTTCAAAACTGCTTCCACATTTTAGGTGTCTGTTAGAGCAGCACTCCACTTCTAGTACCAAATTCTGTCTTAGTTATCTAGAGCTGGTATGACAGAAATACCACAAATGTTTGGCTTTAACAAAGAGATGTTATTTTTTCACAGTAAAGTAGGCTAGAAGTCCAAATTCAGGGTGTCAGCTCCAGGAAAAGGCTTTCTCTCTCTGTCAGCCTTCTCATCAATCTTCCCCCAGACTAAGAGCTTCTCTGCGCAGGACCCCAGGTTCACAGGATGTGCTCTGCTCCCGGCACTGCTTTCTTGGCAGTATGAGGTCCCCCTCCGCCCCCCCATCTCTCTGCTCCCTTCTTTCTTTTATACCTCAAGAGATTGCCTCAAGACACAATCCAATCTTGTAGATTGAGTCCTGCCTCACTACCAAACTGCTGCCCATCCTCCCTCGTTAACATCATAGAAGCAGGATTTACAACATAAAGGGAAATTACACAATACCAGGAATCATGGCCCAGCCAAACTGATACACACAATTTTTTTTTTTTTTTTTTGGAGGGGGGACATAATTCAATCCACGACAGACATCACAGAAAACACAAAAAAGTTACAGAAAAGTTGTAACATGAGATCAGATGTTTGGTATTTCCAGATTTTTGGTACCCATTTGAGATGCTTTCATTAAGATGAGTCACTTTCCTGCATAAATTTGGAATACCCAAATTCAGACTAAGATACTCACTACATAAAGGAATGACAAGTGGGCATTCAATGACTTCCACTGAGTCAGAAAACCCTTCTCCCCAGATGTGCAAAACACCTAGTGAAGGTGCCATAGTCCAAAACAATGCCAGGAATACAGCAACACCGTGGAGGGTGGATACCAACACCCATTTTGAGATTTTCAGCCAAATGCGTACACACAGATTTTAAACACTGTTGGGGGCATGCATGATAAAATCTAGCTCCATTTCATAGTATTTCTTTACATTTCACTGTTACAAACATACCCACCTTTCTAGATGTTAAGGTTGTTTTTAGACGTTTTTGAGTAGGTTCTGATTCATAGCAATCCTATGTATAACAGAAAGAAACACTGTCCTGTCCTGCACCATCTTCATATTTGTTGTTATGCTTGAGCTCATTGTTGTAGCCACTGTGTCAACCCATCTTGTTGCTCCTCCTTCTCTTTTTCGTGTCCAAAGTATGTGAGACAAAGTCTCACCATCACCATTTCTAAGGAGTTTTCTGGCTATATTTGTTCCAAAACAGATGTGTTCATTCTTTTGGCAGCCCGTGGCATATTCAATATTCTTCACCAACACCATAATTCAAAGGCATCAATTTTTTTTTTCATCTTTATTCATTGTCCAGCTTTTGCTACATATGAGGTGATTGAAAACACCATGGCTTGGGTCAGGTGAATCTTAGTTCTCAAAGCGACATCTTTGCTTTTTAACACTTTGAAAAAGTCTTTTGCAGCAGATTTGCCCAATGCAATGTGTCGTTTGATTTTTTTCACTGCTGCTTCCATGGGTATTGATTGTGGATACAAGTAAAATGAAATCCTTGACAATTTCAATCTTTTCTCCATTTATCACCACGTTGCTTATTGGTCCATTTGTGAAGATTTTTGTTTTCTTCATGTTGAGGTGTAACCCATGCTGAATTCTATAGTCTTTCATCTTAATCAGTAAGTGCTCCAAGTCCTCCTTACCTTCAGCAACCAAGGTTGTATCATCTGCATATCACAAGTTGTCAGTGAGTCTTCCTCCAATCCTGATGCCATGTTCTTCTTCATTTAGTCCAGCTTTTCTGATTATTTGCTCAGCATACAGATTGAGTAAATATGGTGAAAGTATACAACCTTTATGTGTACCTTTCTTGATTTTAAACCACACAGTATTCCCTTGTTCTGTTCAAGCAGCTGCCTCTTGGTCTATGTACAGGTTCCACACGAGCACAATTTAGTGTTTTGCGATTCCCATTCTTCATAATGTTATCCATAATTTGTTATGATCTACAAAGTTGAATGCCTTAGCATAGTCAATAAAACACAGGTAAACATCTTTATGGTATTCTCTGCTTTCAACCAAGATCCATCTGGCACCAGCAATGATATCCCACATTCCACATCATCTGCCAAATCCAGCTTGAATGTCTGGCAGTTACCTGTCTGTGTACTACTACAACCACTTTTGAATGATCTTCAGCAAAATTTTACTTGCAAGTAATATTAATGTTATTCAATAATTTCTGCATTCTGTTGGATCACTTTTCTTTGGAATTAGCACAAATATGGGTCTCCTACAGTTGGTTGGCCATGTAGCCGTCTTCCAAATTTCTTGGCATAGACGAGTGAGCACTTCCAGTGCTGCATCCATTTGTTGAAACATCTTAATCAGTATTTCAGCAATTACTGGAGCCTTGTTTTTCACCAATGCCTTCACTGCAACTTGGACTTCTTCCCTCAGGACCCTCGGTTCTTGATCATATGCTACCTCCTGAAATTGCTGAATGTCAACCAGTTATTTTTGATACAGTGACTCTGTGTATTCCTTCCATCATCTTTTGTTGCTTCCTGCATCATTTAATATTGTCCCTGTAAAAACCTTCAGTGTTGCAACTCAAGGCTTGAATTTTTTCTTCAGTTCTTTCAGCTTGGGAAATGACAATCATGTTCTTCCCTTTTGGCTTTCTGTCTCCATGTCTTTGCACATTTCATTACAATAGTTTACTTTGTTTCTCAAGCTGCCCTTTGAAATCTTCTATTCAGCTCTTTTGCTTCATCATTTATTCCTTTTGCTTTAGCTACTCGACAATTAAGACAAAATTTCAGAGTCTCTTCTGACATCCATTTTGTTTTTTTCTTTTTTTCCTGTCTTTTAATGTCCTCTTACTCTCCTCATGTATAATGCCCTCAATGTCACTCCACAACTTGTCCGGTCTTTGGTCATTAGTGTTTAATAAGTCAAATCTGTTCTTGAAATGTTTTCTAAATTCAGGTGGAATATACTCAAGGTCATACACTGGCTCTTGTGGACTTGCTTTAATTTTCTTCAGCTTCAACTTTAATTTGCATATGAGCAATCGATGGTCTGTTTTGCAGTCAGTGCCTGGCCTTGTTCTGACTGATGATATTGAGCTTTTCCATCATCTCTTTCCACAAATGTAGTCCATTTGATTCATGTGTATTCCATCTGGTAAGTCACTGTTTATGTTGGTGAAAAAAGGTATTTACGATGAAGTTGTTGGTCTTACAAAATTCTATCATGTGATCTCTGGCGTCATTTCTATCACCAAGACCATAGTTTCCAACTGCTGGTCCTTCTTCTTTGTTTCCAACTTTTGCATTCCAGCCACCAGTAATTACCATTGCATCTTGATTGCAGGTTTGGTCAATTTCAGACTGCAGGAGTCAATAAAAATCTTCAATTTCCTAATCTTTGGCATTAATGGTTGGTGCATAATTTTGAATAATAATCATATTAACTAGTATTCCTTATGGCCATATGTGTATTATTCTATCACCGACAGCACTGTTCTTCACGATAGATCTTGAAATGTTCTTTTTGATGATGAATGCAAAGGCATTTCTCTTCAATTTGTCCTTCCTGGCATAGTATACTATATGTTTGTCTGGTTCAATATGGCCAACACCAGTCCATTTCAGCTCACTAATGTCTAGGATATTGATGTTTATTGTCTTAGGCTGGGTTCTCCAGAGAGGCAAAACCAGTAAAGTGTATAAATATATAGAAGGAGATTTATATCAAGGAAACAGCTCACACAATTGTAGGGGTTGGAACATCCCAAATCCTTGGATCAGGGTAGAGCCCTTTCCCAATTCACAGAGCTGCAGAAGCTGGTGAACCCAAGATCAGCAGGTTAGGGAGCAGGACTCTTTTTCGTAGGCTATAAAGGTCAATGAATCCCAAGATGGAGAGGTGAGTTGTTAGCTCAAGTCCCAAGAACCAGAAGTCAGACAAGAGACAGCTGCTGGATCCAGAACAAGCCAACGATCTTGGCAAGGTGACCAGAAAAGAAGTAGGTCAGGAAGGTGGAGAGATGAAAACTGAGGGGGCAGTGAGCTGCCACAGGCCCCACCCCTATCAGTACCACTCAGCAGATTCCATAATGGGGGTGATCACATATCAAATTTCAGCAGACACGTAATCACAACAGTACACAGCTGCCAAAACACTGAAAATCATGGCCCAGCCAAGTTGACACACAATCTTAACCATCACAACGTCTGTGGGAGCTATGCCATATTTTTCTACTTCACTTAGAAAACCTGCTGTCACTCATTTTTCTAGACTAACTTGTTCACTATTATGTCTATGTTAATTCTGAATAGCTGATCTCATTACCATATGGTGGGGGCTGGGGAACAATGCCAGATCTCTTCCACTATGAAGGTTCTCCAAATCTTGCACCATGTAGGTGCAATTGAACCAGTATCTACACTAATATTCTAAAAAAGGGATATAAGGTCCACTTCTATCTTCCTTGGGCCTGTAATTTTCTATTGAAGGAGTCTTGGTTTTAGTAAAGATGATTTAGGAGATAAAATTGGAGACATTATTCCCTGTCCTTGAGCATAAAGAATGTGACCCAGCTGGACTCATAAGGGCACATCAACTGGGCCCTGAGGTATAAAAATAATAGCTGGAATAATCTTGGAAACATCTTTTAGGGAACCTTAACCCTGGTGGCTCAGTAGTTAAGAGCTCAGCTGCTAACCAAAAGGTTGGTGGTTGGAAAATCCACCAGCCACTCATTGGAAACCCTATGGGGCAGTTCTACTCTGTCCTGTAGGGTAATTATGAGTCAGAATCGACTCAATGGCAACAAGTTTTTTGTTTTTTTCTCACATAAACTGATCAAACAGAGCACAAAGGAACCACATAGTTTCTACTTTTATCTTTTTCTATCAGCACTTAGTAAATTGTAAGGTTTGTTGGACCAATGAAGATCTTACTAACTGTCATTACTAAAACATGTACCAATGATTATTAAGAAAGACAATTCAAAATGTAGAATCATAGTGATTTGGTAGTTTTTAGCCAATCTGTGAAAAGGTGAAGCTTTCAATAATTTTACCCATTTGTGATGTTAACATTGATAATGTAATATTGATGATTTTGTAATGATTCTGTAATTCCTCGGACTCAGGCAGACATAGCTCTGGCAGTATGCTCGTCCGTTTTCCCACTTTTGCTTATTCTGTAATATTCCTTGGACTTGGGCAGACATGGCTCTGGCAGCATGCTTGCCCATTTCCTACTTTTGCCTCTTGGAACTGAGATAGGGAAGAAACAGAAACTGAGCCTAGGCAAAGAGCCCTGTAATACCTGCAACTTGCAACTTACTTACAATACTACGTGTCTGGCTAATGCAAAACTCCCATCCTGGAACGTGCGATAATGAAAGAACAGTGTACTCCCTTGTAAGATGTTTTTCAGAAGGACCGACTCAATCTGGTCCCTGGAGCATGCACAGACATCTGCAAGGTGATTGATAGATGACTGCTGCCTGATGCAAGTACCCAGGACAGGAATCAGGAATCGAACCGGCACCACAGGAGGGAGTGTGCAGGTGCGACAACCCATAATAAGTCCTGCTATGGATCCCAGAAGCCTCCGGGACAGGAGCCAGATTAAAGCCATCTTAGAAAGCTGCTGTATGCACAGTAGTTAACATATCCTTGCCCAGATGGCCTACAAGCCAGAAAAAGCCCCCCCATCTATACTTATGAATAAACATAAGTCTTTCCCCCCTCTCCCCAAGAGTACCTTTAAAGACCCATGCAGATCCTTTGTTCTAGGCTCTCCTCCTCACTGCTTACAAACCTCTTTAATAAAGCTTTGGTCACATGGAAAAATTCCCCATGCCTTACCTGTTCATTCTTGATCAGTGAGAGGCAAGAATCCTCTTCAAATGAACCCAGAGGGAGGCACCAGCAACAGAACATATTATCGGGGTCTCAGGTCCTCACTTGGCGCAGCTACAGAGACAAGAAATGGTTGAAAGGGATCCAAAAGAAGCTTCACTTGGTGGACCAAGCAAAGGAGCACACTGGAACTTGCATCACCAAGGTGGATCTCTGAACACTATATGAAACAGCTTTTTTTAGGGGCAAACACGGAGAAGGGTCCTTCTGGGAAGGAGCAAGGTTGTTGATTGGTCTGGACAGAAAAGGTGTTCTTTTTTCCATTGTTTGCGCTTGCTCAGTCCAAAATCGAGGTGGGGGGTGTCTCTCAAACCGGATCTTAGGCTTGGACCCTTCACTTCTGAAAGTCTTCCCCCAATCTTGGGCCACTAAAGTTTGGTTCCGTCCAGTGGGAGAAAAGTTCCGGGGTCACCCAGAGGAAGGGGCTGATGGTTCTGTGCATGTCAGGAAGGCCAGATTTGGTCTTAACTGGTTCTGTGGTATGTGACCTCAGCCTCAACTTTTTCTTATCTTCAGCAGGAAGTTGGCCAACTGCCTAAAAAATATCAGGAAAAACCAGTTTAGAAGCGGAGGTGGCTCATCCTACTCTACTTACAAGTTGGGGGTTGATAATGGTGCCCAGAGGCTGTTGGTCTCAGAATACACGTTGAATAAAACCATTCCTTTTGCTTTACTGTAATTTTGTCATGATTTTACCCTAAGACAAAGGTGAGAGCATAGCAGAGCGCGATGTGATTATGGAGATCTCAAAAATGTTTCTCTTTACTTTAAGCAACGTTCTCAGCTTTCATTCTTAATGTCTCTCCAACTATGACCTTTCCAGACTGGGCTCAAAGTAAGTGTCTCTGTAGCCATTATTTTTGTTGCGAGTGATGTTACTTAAATTCACAGCCTAGTCTTTAAAGCATTTTCTATTTTTATAGCTACTCTGTTGAGTGAAGGTGATAACCAGCAATCTACAAGTAGATCACATTGCTTAATGCTTTGCCTTAATGCACTTGAAAAGTGTTGTTTCTACACTCGGGTTTCCTATAAAGAATCACCAGACAATTTGGCTACAGCTCATTCTTCACACACATGCCCTGCAGACATACCTAGCTCCTAGTTGTATCTTGGTCTCCTGTAGCAGCACTGAAGGGGCTCCAACTTTAAAAAGCCCTCCCTGCACTCTCTCCGTCTCCTGCTGTTGTGACATGCTGTCTGAGCTGAAAGCTGCCTCTGTCATCGTGGTCTATACCTGGCACTCACATTTCAGCTTGACTAAATGACGGCTCCATTAGGTGATCTTAGAACATTGGCCTGGGGTCTGTGCTATCAACAGTGTCTTCTTTTCCACCCTTGCCAGCATTAAGACCCCGCCGCCAGCAATTTCATTGTCAAAGACGAAATCTTTAAGCCAAATTCTTCCCATAGATCAAGCCAATAGAAAATCCTGCCTTTGTTTAATTTCTGCTCAGCTTAACTTTTTGCTGCACTGCTGGGCAACAGGAAGCCAGGAAGTTATAGACTTTCAAAAACACACCAGGTTTAAGCAGTTACCAATCTTTGACATGCAAAACTGTTTTAAAAAAAAAACTCAGCACTTACACCCTGGGGAAGTGCGGCAAGACTGGAGCCATGAAGTCATTGACAATTCACAACTCATTCCTCCCAAATGCCAAGAGCAAGGCTGTTAATGTTCAAAAACTAGAAGGCAAGCCCTCCGAGGAAAAGAAAAAGGGAGTGCCGGAACACTCCAAGTGGAAGCTTGGAGGGATGAACCACACAGTATCTTTTCAGGTTCCAACAGAGGCAGAAGACACGTACCCCATGATAATGTTCAACTTCACTAAAAGCTAATTGTCTAATCAGAGCTGCAGATTAATATTGGGTATTTAAAGTAAGTCCTCATTTTCTTTGTTCATAACTATTGGGGAAATACATGCTTATTGCAAAAGATGCAAACAATGTTAACGACTAAAAAGAAAAAAACCAAAAACATAACTCACATTCTATCAGAGATAATCACAATTAACATTTTGGGGAACATCCCTCTGGACATCTCTCCATCTCCATCTATATCTCTGTATATCTGTGTTTATATCTCTCTCTATATAAATTCAAGCAGCCTGGTGGTACAATGGTTAAGCACTTGGTTACTAACTGAAAAGTCAGCAGTTCAAATCCACAAACCACTTCAAGGGAGGAAGATGTGGTAACCTCCTTCTGTAAAGATTTACAGCCTTGGAAACCCTATGGGGCAATTCTACTCTGTCCTATAGGGTCTCTATGAGTCAGAATTCAACTCAACCGCAATGGGTTTTATATATAGATTCACCACCTGTGTGTTTGTCATACTATGATTTGTGTGTTCCATGATGCTGGAAGCTATGCCACCTGTATTTCAAATATCAGCAGGGTCTCCCTTGGTGGACAGGTTTCAAGGGAGCTTCAAGACTAAGACAGACTAGTAAGAAAGATCTGGTGATTTCCTTCTGAAAATTAACCAGTAAAAACCTTACGGATCACAACAGAACATTGTGTGCCATGTTATTAAGAGGGTTCAGTCATTGGAGGAGGGCATCCTGTTGGTGAAGTAGAGGGTCAGTGAGGGTGGCGGAGACCCTCAGTGAGATTATTTGATACAATAGCTGCAAAGATGTCAAGAGTAAATTGTCTCATTGGCAGCTATCTATTTCTGTAGAGAGATAGAAATAGATTGATAGAGATAGAGACTGCGATGATATTATACTTAAACATACCAACAATTGTGAAGATGGAACAAGACCAGGCAATGTTTTCTTCTATTATACGAAAGGCCATCACGAGTCAGAGCCTACTTAACAGCAACTAACAACAGTAACATAGATGATAATTTGTTGTTGTTGTTTGGCGCCATAGAGTCAGTTTTGACTCATAGCGACCATATGTACAACAGAACAAAAGACCGCCTGTTCTGACGCCAGCCTCACAGTCATTGCTATGCATAAGCTCATCACTGCAGCCACAGCATCAGTCCATCTCATTGAAGGTCTTCCTCTTTTTCACTGACCCTCTAATTTACCAAGAATGATGTCCTCCAGGAACTGGTACCTCCTCATAACATGACCAAAGTACGAGAGAAAAAGTATCACAATCTTTGCTTCAAAGGAGCATTCTGGCTGTATTTCTTTCAAGACAGATTCGTTCGTTCTTTTGGAAGTCCATGGTATATTCAATATTATTCACCACACCACAACTCAAAGGCATCAATTCTTCTGTCTTCCTTATTAATTGCCAGTTTTTGCATGCATATGAGGTGATTGAAAATACCATGGCTTGGGTCAGGTGCACATTAGTTGTCAAAGTGACATCTTTGCTGTTTAACAGTTTGAAGAGGTCTTTTGAAGCAGATTTGCCCAATGCAATAATACATCCTATGATTTCTTGACTGCTGCTTCCATGGGCATTGATTGTGGGTCCAAGTAAAATGAAATCCTTGATAATTTCAATCATTTTTCTGTTTATCATGATGTTGCTTACTGGTCCAGTTGTGAGAAATTTTGTTTTCTTCGTGTTGAAGTGTAATCCATACTGAAGGCCGTAGTCTTTGATCTTCATCAGAAAGTACTCCAAGTCCGCTTTCAGCAAGCAAAGTTGTATCATCTGCATATGGCATGTTAGTGACCCTTCCTCCAATCCTGATGCCAAGTTCTTCTTCATATTGTCCAGCTTCTGGTATTATTTCCTCAGCATACAGATTGAATAAATATGGTGAAAGATACAACCCCAACGCATCCGTTTCCTGATTTTAAACCACTAAGAATTCTCTCGTTCTGTTTGAATGACTGCCTTTTGGTCTATGTATAAGGTCCTCATGAGCACAATTAAGTGTTCTGAAATTCCTATTCTTCACAGTGTTACCCATAATTAGTTATGATTCACAGTCGAATGCTTTTGCATACTCAATAGAACACAGGTAAACATATTTCTGGTATTCTCTGCTTTCAGCAAAATCCATCTGAAATCAGCAATGATATTCTTCAATTCGTGTTCTCTTCTGAATCTTGCTTGAATTTCTGGCAGTTCCCTGTCGATGCACTGCTACAACCATTTTTTAATTATCTTCAGTAAAGTTTTATTTGCATGTGACATTAATGATATTGTTTCATAATTTCCACATTCCGTTGAATTATCTTTCTTTGGATAGGACACAAATATGGATCTCTTCCAGGTTGTTGGCCAGGTAGCTGTCTTTCAAATTTCTTGGCTCTTCTAACATTGCACCATTTGTTGAAACCTCTCAATTGGTATTTTGGCAATTACTGGAGCCTTGTTTTTCACTAATGATCATGTGCTACCTCCTAACATGAATGAATGTCAACCAATTCTTCTTGGTACAGTGACACTGTATTCCTTCCATCTTCTTCTTCTTTTTTTTTTTTTTTGCTTTAACAAAGAGAAATTTATTCTCTCATAATTGAATAGGCTACGAGTCCAAATTCAGGGCGTCAGCTCCAGGGGCCGGCTTTCTCTCTAGGTCGGCTCTGGAGGAAGGTCCTTGTGATGCATCAGTCTTCCCTTGGTCTGGGAGCATCTCAGTTCAGGAAACTCAGGGCCAAAGGACTTGCTCTCCTCCTGGTGCTTCTTCTTGGTGGTATAAGGTCCTCCCATTCCATCTTCTTTTGATGCATCCTGCATCTTTTAATATTTTGCCCATAAATTTGTTCAATATTGGAACTTGAGGCTTGAATTTTTTCTGCAGATCTTTTGGCTTGAGAAATATTGAGAATGTTCTTCACCATCGGTTTTCTAACTCCAGTTCTTTGCACATTTCATTATAATACTTTTTTTTTTTTTTTAGAAATCTTCTGCTCAGCTCTTTTACTTCATTATTTCTTCCATTCACTTCAGCTGCTCTACATTCAAGAGCAATTTTCAAAGTCTCTTCTGACATCCGTTTTGGTCTTTTCTTTCTTTCCTGTCTTTTTAATGACCTTTTGATTTCATCACATATAATGTCCTTGATGTCATCTCAGAACTTGTCTGGTCTTTGGTCATTAGTGTCCAATGCCTCAAATCTATTCTTCAGATGGTCTCTAAATTTAGGTGGGATGTACTTAAGGTCATACTTTGGATCTCATGGACTTGTTTTAATTTTTTTCAGTTTCAACTTGAACTTTCATATGAGCAATTGATGGTCTGTTTTGAAGTCAGCGCCTGGCCTTATTCTGACTGGTGATATTGAGCTCCATCATCTCTTTCTACAGATGCTGTCAATTTGATTTCTGTGTATTCCATCCAGTGAGGTCTGTGTGCATAGTTGCTGTTTTTGTGGGTGAAAAAAGGTGTTTGCAATGAATAAGTTGTTGGTCTACCAAAATTCTATCATGTGATCTCTAGCACTATTTCTATCACCAAGGCCATATTTTCCAACTACTGATCCTTCTTCTTTGTTTCCAACTTTCTCATTCCAATCACCAATAATTATCAGTGCATCTTCATTGCATGTTTGATCAATTTCATACTGCTGAATTTGGTAAAAATCTTCAATTTCTTCCTTTTTGGCATTAGTGGTTGGTACAAAAATTTGAATAATAGTTATGTTAACTGATTTTCCTTGTAAGCGTATATATATTATCCTATCACTGACCGCATTGTACTTCAGGAAGGATCTTAGAATGTCCTTTATCATATGGCCAATACCAGTCAATTTCAGTTCACTATTGCCTAGCATACCAGTACTTACGTATTCCATTTCTTTTTTGATGACTTCCAGTTTACCTGGATTCATGCTTCATTCATTCCATGTTTCCATTATTAATGAATATTTGCAGCTTTGCTCTCATTTTGACTTGCACCACATTAGCAAATGAAGTTCCAAAAAGCTTGACCCCACCCACATCATTTAGGCCCACTCTGTTTTGAGACGGTTGCACTTCATCGGTTGTATTTTGAGTGCTTTTCAACCTAAGGGCTCAGTTTGCAGCAGTATATCGGACAATGTTCCACTGCTATTCATAAGGTTTTTCACTGGCCATTTTTCTTAGAAATAGATTACCAGTTCCTTCTTCCTAATCTGTCATAGTCTGGAAGATCTGCTGAAGCCTGTCCAGCATAGGTGACCCTACAGTATTTGAGTTCCCAGTCACATAGCTTCCATCATCACAGTAACCCACAAGCCACCACAATACTACAAACTGACAGATGTGTGGTGGATCAATTATATATACAAATGTATATATATAATATTTTTTAAATGGTATTATACTTAATCATAGTCAGGAACTGTTAAGGGTCTGAAATTTTACTCTACTTGCAAGACAAGTTAACCTTCTACAGAGTTAAGAATGGTGGCAAAAGACACATTTACTTTCAGTTTTGCATTTCCCTGCAGCTGCTAGAGGAAATTTTTGTTTTTGATCTACCCAAAGATTTATATCTTCTTTGATGAAACAATTTACTTAAGCTTTTTAGACTCTTTGACTCCCAAAGGCCATCAGCAAAATACACATGCTGTCCTGAATCTTGCAAACAGACAAAACAAGATGTAGTAAACTGTTTACATAAATTTGTTCCCTTTGCAAAAAAAAAAAAAAATTCTGGGATATACGCCCTCCCTGTCACTAAATAAATAAAATGTCTTGTGTGCTAAGCTCAGTGTCAATTAGATCTTAATATTAATCAAAATAGCCCGATCAGTGTTATTGTTCTTAAAGACAAAACACAGGCTAAAAAAATTCTTGAAGATAACCCATAGATCAAAGGACTAATATTAACCTAAACTCAGAATTTTCAGATCAAATAAAATATTTTTCTTCCAAAACAGTGTACACTTGTGACCTTTTTCTCTCTTTCTAATCAATTACCAACTTGAAAGTTTTGAGAGATAAAAATTTTGCTTCCTGTTATTATTGTAACCCCAATTTTTTTCTCGTTGCATTTGCTTCCTAAATTATCTATCTAGTTTCTCTAATTTATCGTTTTCTCTAGCTTTTCTAGACTGCAAGTCCTGTATACCTGTGAATAATCTACTTAAATACCACGATTATCATGCTGCTCTTCCATATACATGCTTCAAATTATTTTGTTTTGTAGAGATAATGGCCAAACTCCCTTTTAAAAATGCCTACCATTCCACCTGCCACATTTTTTTTTTTTAAATAGAACCATTTGGAATTATATACCTACTATAAAATAAATAAATAAATAAAATTTTTTATTTATTTACTAATTTTTTGTATATATTTGATTTTGCATAAAATCTGTTCTTCAGATGGTCTCTAAATTCAGGTGGGATATACTCAAGGTCATATTTTGGCTCTCATGGACTTGTTCTGATTTTCTTCAGTTTCAGCTTGAACTTACATATGAACATCTGATGGTCTGTTCCACAGTCGGCCCCTGGCCTTGTTCTGACTGATGATATTGAGCTTTTCCATCATCTCTTTCCACAGATGTAGTCAGTTTGATTCCTGTGCATTCTACCTGGTGAGGTCCATGCGTATAGTTGCCATTTATGTTGGTGAAAGAAGGTATTTGCAATGAAGAAGCCGTTGGTCTTGCAAAATTCTATCATTCGATCTCTGGTATTGTTTCTATCACCAAGGCCATATTTTCCAACGACTGATCCTTCTTCTTTGCTTCCAACTTTCACATTCCAATCTCCAGTAATTATCAGTGCATCTTGATTGCATGTTTGATCAATTTCAGACTGCAGCAGCTGATAAAAATCTTCTATTTCTTCATCTTTGGCCCTAGTGGTTGGTGCGTAAATTTGAATAATAGTTGAATTAACTGGTCTTCCTCTTAGGCGTATAGATATTATCCTATCACTGACAGCATTGTACTTTGGAATAGCTCTTGAAACGTTCTCTTTGCTGATGAATGCAACACCATTGAAGACCAGACGAGTTGTGGAATGACATCAAGGACATCAGACATGAAGAAAGCAAGAGATTATTGAAAATACAGAAAAGAAAGAAAAGACCAAGATGGATGTCAGAGGAGACTCTGAAACTTGCTTTTGAACGTCAAGCAGCTAAAGCAAAGGAAGAATAGATGAAGTAAAAAAAACTGAACAGAAGATTTCAAAGGGCATCTCGAGAAGACAAAGTAAAGTATTACAATGACTTGTGCAAAGAGCTGGAGATAGAAAAGCAAAAGGGAAGAACACATTCGGCATTCCTCAAGCTGAAATAACTGAAGAAAAAATTCAAGCCTCGAGTTGCAATAGTGAAGGATTCCATGGGGAAAATATTAAAAGACACAGGAAGCGTCAAAAGAAGATGGAAAGAATACACAGAGTCATTATACCAAAAAGCATTAGTCAATGTCCAGCCATTTTAAGAAGTGGCATATGATCAGGACCCGATGGTACTAAAGGAAGAAGTCCTAGCTGCTCTGAAGACATTGGTGAAAAACAAAGCTCCAGGAATTGATGGAGTATCAACTGAGATGTTTCAACAAACAGATGCAGCATGGGAGTTGCTTACTCATCTATGCCAGGAAATATGGAAGAGAGCTTCCTGGCCAACTGACTGGAAGAGATCTATATTTATGCCTATTCCCAAGAAAGGTGATCGAACTGAATGTGGAAATTATAGAACAATACCATTAATATCACACTCAAGTAAAATTTTGCTGAAGATCATTCAAAAACAGCTGCAGCAGTATATCAACAGTGAACTGTCAGAAATTCAGGCTGGATTCAGAAGAGGACGTGGAACCAGGGATATCATTGCTGATGTCAAATGGATCCTGGCTGAAAGCAGAGAGTACCAGAAGGATGTTTACCTGTGTTTTATTGACTACGCAAAGGCATTCGACTGTGTGGATCATAACAAACTATGTATAACACTGCAAAGAACGGGAATTCCAGAACACTTAATTGTGCTCATAAGGAACCTTTACACAGATCAGGAGGTGGTGGTTAGGACAGAACAAGGGGATATTGATTGGTTTAAAGTCAGGAAAGGTGTGTGTCAGGGTTGTATTCTTTCACCACACCTATTAAATATGTATGCAGAAAAAACAGTCTTAGAAGCTGTACTCTGTGAAGAAGAATGGGGCATCAGGATTGGAGGAAGACTCATTAACGACCTGCATTATGCAGATGACAGGACCTTGCTTGCTGAAAGTGAAGAGGACTTGAAGCACTTACTAATGAAGATCAAAGACCACAGCCTTCAGTATGGATTGCACCTCAACATTAAAGAAAACAAAAATCGTCACAACTGGACCAATGAGCAACATCATGATAAATGGAGAAAAGATTGAAGTTGTCAAGGATTTCACTTTACTTGGATCCACAATCAACAGCCATGGAAGCAGCAGTCAAGAAATCAAAAGACGCATTGCACTGGGCAAATCTGCTGCAAAGGACCTCTAAAGTGTTGTAAAGCAAAGATGTCACCTTGAAGACTAAGGTGTGCCTGACCCAAGCCATGGCATTTTCAATCACATCATATGCATGTGAAAGCTGGACAATGAATAAGGAAGACCAAAGAAGAATTGATGCCTTTGAATTGTGGTGCTGGCAAAGAATATTGAATATACCACGGACTGTCAAAAGAATGAACAAATCTGTCTTGGAAAAAGTACAACCAGAATGCTCCTTAGAAGCAAGAATGGTGAGACTGTGTCTTACATACTTTGGACATGTTGTCAGGAGGGTTCAGTCCCTGAAGAAGGATATCATGCTTGGCAGAGTACAGGGTCAGTAGAAAAGAGGAAGACCCTCAATGAGGTGGATTGATACAGTGGCCATAACAATGAGCTCAAGTGTAACAACGATTGTGAGGCTGGCTCAGGACTGGACAGTGTTTCGTTCTGTTGTGCATAGGGTCACTATGAGTCAGAACCAACTCGACAGCACCTACAAAACAACGTTTGATTTTGCACCTTACCTTCTCTGTTCTCCTCCTGGTTTCATCAGAATTGTTTATACTCTATTTCCATTAAATCATGCAACGTTTAAAAATGAAGGCTACATTAAAAGCACAATGAGATGTGACTATATTCTCAGCAAAACAAAAGCAAACCCACTGCCATTGAGTCGATTCTGACACACAGTGACTCTATAGCAACCATATAGAACAGAATAGAACTGCCCCTTAGGGTTTCCAAGGCAGTACATCTTTACGGAAGCAGACTGCTGAGTTGGAACCGTCTAGTTTTTGGTTAGCAGTCCAGCACTTTAACCACTGCACCACCAGGGCTCCTATACTGTCACTACAGAGCTAAAGTTAAATCGACTGCAAATATGAAGTGTTGGCTTGGACACAGCATAACAAGAACTCCCATACACTTGTGTACGAGAGTAGAATGATACATCCACTTTGGAAAACAGAGAGGACTTTTTTTTAAAAAAAAATGAAACATACATGCACTATAAAACCTAGACATTTCACTTCTAGATATTTAACCAAGAGAAGTTAAAATGTATTTATATCCCTTTCATTACTACATTTTTTCTCCTTAATTTTTTTTTTTTTTTGATGGCGTGTGTTTTCAGTATTGGAATGCGTGCTTACTAACTGAATGTCCTTAAATATTGGGTTAATAATATGAATTTTGAAAAGCATAATCTGGTAATATAAACCACCAATTAGGTGAGTGGCACTGTGGCACCACTGATCTGTGGTATGACAATATACTAATGAAAGCTATGTAATTTATTGCGGGTGCCTTTCCATTAGGTTACATGCGGAACCTCTGATTTTCCAAATATGACACAGAAAAAAAAAAAAAAAGCCCTATTAGGGCTCCCTATCACAAAGGAAAGTCGTAATTATGCTTGCAAGACTTAGCTTACAAAAATAAAGGGAAAAAAGGCAAAAGTTTACAAAACTGACACATCCAGAGAGCATCACCTAAGAGACTGCTCAACCTAAACCTACACGACAATAAGGCTCCAACTCAATCTGCTGAGTTTAGTACATTTCAAAAGGGACCTCCTTTGATGCTAAATGCATTAGAACTGGAATAACACCTTACCTCTTAGGTCTAACACCAAACACCAAACCCATTGTCGTCAAGTCGATTCTGACTCATAGCAAGGGTATAGGGCAGAGTACAGCTGTCACACAGGATTTCCAAGGAGCGGCTGGTGGAGTTGAACTGCAGACCTTTTGGTTAGCAGCCATAGCTCTTAGCCACTGCATGATCAGGGTAGCTATGAGCCAAAACGGGCTAGATGGCAACGATTTTTTTCTGAGGCCCAGAAGCATAGACATTGTTTGATATACTGTTAATCCAATAGTTACAAAAGAGATATGCAAAGGTTTGAACTTGAATGTCATGCCAACTTAATCTGTAATGGCCCCAGTAATCTACCAGTGTCAAACCTCATCTACATTCAGGAGAATGGATGAGAATCAAGATCAACACAGAGCTGTTTCCTGTGAGGTAGAGTTCAGACACACCACCGCTCTACAACTTTTTTCCATTTCTGACACAGGCTGTACCCCACATGGCACACTCTACTTCTCTGCTATGTTGGAAAATTTGTTGCAATGTCCACACAGAACTCATAGATCATAGTCAAGATTATGTGGTTTATTAGGAAAGTAACAGACTACAACTTGGGATCAAGATCAACTTGAGAGTAATCAGCATACAACTCAGGAGACAGGATACAATTCTTCAATCAGGACAGCTTCCAACCAAGATAACCCTCAGTTTCTTCCTGGCCTTGCCCAGAGGCAAGTAGCTCTTCTCTCAGCCATGCCCACAGGCAGGCATTCTCTTGGCCATGCCTGCTGTCAGGCCTTCTCTCAGCCTCAGCCTTGTTCAAACAAATGTTACAGCTCTTTGCTCTACCAGCAAGTGCCTAGAGGAACCCCACTCTGCCAAAAAGCTTCTTGCCCAAAGGAATTCCACTCTCTCTTGCTCTGTGGGTTGGGAAGCCCCCTGCAGCTGCTTCAAGCCAATCTCTGGGTTCTTGTTGTTTTTTCTGCTTCTGCCATTTCTCTGTGTTAGGCTCTGCTCTGGTTGCCACGGTTTCTCTGTCTCTAGGCTCTGTTGTAGTTACCACCATTTCTCACCATCTCATGCCGTCTCACACTGTCTCTCATCATCTTCAGTGTTACAGTTCTCTCTCTCCTGTGTCTAAGAAGTTCTCGTAGTTGGGACCCTGGACCCAGAGGATGTGCTCAGCTCCAGAGAGAGCTGAATCAAAGAAGGGAAAACTTCAAAAAGGTAGGAAAGTTTTGGCTTTATATATGCCCCTGCCACACACATCATCCTCAGCTCAGAGGCCATTTTAAAGCTGTGACAACCCACATTCCAGAAGGACGACCCTGGTCTCTGGATTCAGAGGGAGAAGAGCAGACTTTGTTTGCACATTATGTTGTACACCTGTCGTAACCTGTCCGAGAGCTGCCTGAAAGTCTGAAGCAAGACACTTACAGCTGTTTGGCCTATCTCAGGGCTCATTCAGAGAGAAAAAAGTAGCAGGCAATTCTCAAAAACTGTAACTGCCTGTATTTGCATGGGCTAAAGAATGAAACTGAGTTGTAAAATATGTGACTGAAGACTGAAAAGTGGACCATAGAGAAAGTTTCTTTGGAAATTAGGGCATTCAATAGCACCCATCTGTATGGGTAATTCAGAAAGCCACAGGCATACCCAGGTTAAGACACATGCTGGAAATATATGTGAGAAGACCATATGCTTACACCCTGGGCTAAGCTCTAGGTTTATTGCAAGCCTGGATAAATGTTGAATAAGTGTCAGGGTACAGAGCCAATTGCCGATGTACAAAGACCAGGAGGAGTTTTTTTTTTTCCCCCATCAGGTATAAAAATTTTTTCTGTCAAAACATTAGCTGAACACAAGCTGAGGACAGAGACTTCAGTAACCACACATGGAGGAAAGTCGTCTTTGCAAAAACAGAGAAAGGAAGACACTAAACAAAACAGACTATTACAGTCTTCAAAAATAGAAAAATAAATAAGTAAACTCAGAAGGAGATCCAGAGCAAGATGGCAGCATGAACAATTTCATGTTTCTGTCTCTCCCCACAAACACACAAACACACACACACACACACACAAAGCAGAAACTTACAGAATCAACAGTGTCAACAAAAAGGCAAAAGTAAGTCCTCCCTTACTGATAATTGCTTTAAATATAAATGAATTAAACTCTTTAATGAAACGGCAGAGATTGGCAGAACACTTAAGAAAACATGAAGCCATTCTGTGGTGTCTACAAGAGACACTCATTAGATCCAAAGACACTGATAGTTTGAAGGTAAAAAAAGGAATATATATATGTACATATATACATATATATATACCACACAAATAATACTCAAAAGATAACAGGGATGGCTATATTAGTGAGAAACAAAATAAGATTCAAGTAAAAAAAGTGTTACAAGAAAAAAGAAGCACTTGCAGAAAAATGAAACAAGACCATGCCTCACACCACACACAAAAACTAATTTGAAATGGATCAAAGACCTAAATGGTAATCCTGAAATTATTATGTTCTTAGAAGAAAACATAGGAACAAAACTATGGGACCTAATTTAAAAAAAAATAGATTATCAAACACAACTAGAAATGCATGAACAGGAGAAGATGAATTAGATAACTGAAACTTCATAAAATTTAAATATTATGCTCATCAAAAGACTTTATCAAAAGAGTAAAAGGACAATCTACAGACTCAAAAAAAAAAATCAGGAAAAACATATATGATAATGGTCTAATCTCTAAAATATATAGAAAATATCAACACGTCAACAATAAAAAGACAAACAACCCAATTAAAAAATGGGCAAAGGATATGAACAGACACTTCACCAAACAGGACATTCAGGCAGCCATCAAACAATGAAAAGATGTCCGTGATTATTAGCCATTAAAAAAAAAAAAAAAAAAAGATGCAAATCAAAACTGCAATGAGACTTATAACACTATTCTTTTCACTTTGAGCAACAGAGGAAGAAGGACAGTCAAGAATAGGGGGAGGATATGGAATGTGAGGTTAATTGCCTCCAAGAACAACCGTCTCCTCTACGATGAGGCCAGAAAAGCAGTATGGTGCTGTGCTACCATTACTGAACATTTTGATGAAAGATTCTACAGAAGAATCATGATCAAAAGGGGGAAAACTCAAACAAAATTTCAAATTCTCATGGACTTCAGTCTTTCTGGAGATATAAAGGCTAGATGAAACCCTAAAACTATTGCCCTGAGATAATCTTTAAACCTTAAACAAAAAATACCCTGAAGTCTTCTTAAAACCGAACAATAATAGTAAAAAATGCCTGCCTTGACCATTATGATGTCACCACAAATTACACAAGAAAAAAAGAATTTTTCGGTAGACTAGGGGATGCCCCAACACTATTTCCCTGAGATACTCTTTAAAATTTGAACCAAAACTATCCCCTGAGATCACATTTTACCTAAAAAAAAAAAAAAAAAAACCTCATAAAAATAAGGAGTATCGCCCACGAAGCATTGAATTGTACATATATAGAAATGGTTGCATTTGTGTATGCTTTGCTGTGTATACTACCGGCACTGGGTTTTTTCTGGGTTGCTATGTACATACTCTACAATAACAACAACAAAGTAAATAAAATTTATTGTGCTCCTTTAAAATATCATCTATAAAATATCATCTATATGAGACCAAATGGAGCCCTGGTGGCATAGTGGTTAAGAGTTCAGCTGCTAACCAAAAGATAGGCAGTTCAAATCCACCAGCCACTCCTTGGAAACCCTATGGGGAAGTTTTATCTGTCTTCCAGGGTCTCTACGAGTCGGAACCAACTCAACAGCACCTAACAACAGTAACAACATATGAGACCAAACAGTCAACAACTAATCTAAAGCAAAGATGGAAGGTAAGGGGCAGGGAAACTAGATTACTGGAAATGGAATAACCGGAAGGAAAATAATGAAAATTTTTACACATTGTGGCAAATGCAACCAATGCCCCTGAAAAATTTGCTTAGAAATTGTTAAATAGGAACTTAATTTGCTATCTAAACTTTCACTGAAAATACAATAAAATACTATCAAAAAAAAAAGAAAGATGTTACACAACAATACAATGGTCAATTTTTCAAGAAATATAATGATTATAACTATATATGTACCCAAATTCAGAATCCCAAAATATATGAAGCAAACATTGTCAGAACTGAAGGAAGTAATGGACAGTTTTACAATAGTAGTTCCAGGTTTCAATACAGCACTTTCAATAATGAATAAATCATCTAAACAGAAGATCAATATTGAAGCAGAGTACTGGAAAAACACTATAAACCAACTAGACCTGACAGACATATATAGAACACTTCATGTAAAAACAAAACAACACACATTCTTCTCCAGTGAACATGAATAATTCTCCAGGAAAAACCATATATTAGATTAGAAAAGAAGTCTCAAAAGATTAATAAAGATTCAAATAATATACTTTCTTCAACTACAATGAAATTAAACTAGAAATCAATGATAGAAAAATAAATAGAAATTTCACACATATGTGGCTATTAAGCAGTACAGTATTAAACAACCAATGGGTCAAATAACAAATCATAAGGGAAATTAGAGAATTCTTAGAGATGAATGAAAATGAAAATACAACATAGCAAAACTTATGAGATGCAGAGAAGGTAGTGCTCAAAGGAAATTTATAGCCGTAAATGTCCACATTAAAAAGAAGGAAAGTATCACATCAGTAACCTAACTTCAGAAATTGAGGAACTAATAGAAACTAGCAAAAGTTATCAGAAGGAAAGAAAAAACAAATATTAGAGCAGAGATAAATGAAATCAAGAATACAAAAACAATAGAATCAATGAAACCAAAAATTTCTCTTTTTAATCATCAGTGAAATAGAAAAACATTTAGCTAGATGGACAAAGAAAAAGAGAAAGAGAGAGAAGAAGAAGCAAATAAGTAAAATCAAATACTACTCAACCTACAGAAATAAAAAAGGATTATAAGAGAATGCTATGAACGATTGTATATCAACAAATTAGATAACCTAGATAACATGGACAAATTCCTAGAAACACGCAAGTTACCTGAAGTTACTCTAGAAGGGAAGACATTGAATCGGTAATCAAAACCCTTCTAATAAAGACAACTCCAAGTTCACACGGCTTCACTGGTGAATTCTATCAAATATTTAAAGAATGAACTGCAGCCTTGTCAAACTCTTCCAAAAAATAGTAGAGAAAGAAGCACTTCTTAACTCATTATATGAGTATACTCTTTAAAAAAAAAAAAGTAAAAGCATTTGTTACTTATTGAATTGTGCCCCCCCCCAAAATATGGGTGGTAAATCCTAAACCATACACTTGCAGATGTAATCTCATTTGGGAATAGGGTTTTCTTTGATATATTATTGAGGCCACAGCACTGTAGGGTCTTAAGCAATCGCTTTTGAGATATAAAAAGAAAAGATTAGGTACAGAAGCAAGAAAACACAGATGGAGGAAGATGGATGCCATACCACAAAGATCACCAAGAAACTGAGGAATAGAAGCTGAAAAGAGGCAAGGACCCTCCTCCAGAGCCCACAGAGAAAGACTTCCCCTAGAGCTGATGCCCTCAGTTTAGACTTCTAGCCTCCTAAACTGTGAGAAAATAAATGTTTGTTAAAGCCACCCATTTACTGTATTTCTGCTTCAGCAGCACTAAGAAACTAAGACAGCCTCCAAACCAAATAGGAAGAAGTAAAACTATTCACAGAAGACGTGACTGTATATATTGAAAAATCTCAAAAATTCTACAAGAAAGTTACTAGAGCTAATAAGCAAATTTAGCAAAGTTGCAAGGTGTTATGGGTCAAATTGTGTTCCCCAAAAACATGTGATGTAAATCAACACCTCTATGCCTGTGGTTATAATCTCATTTGGGAATGGGTTGTCCTTGTTACGTTAATAAGGTAGGATTAGCATAGGGTGTATCTGTAGTCAATCTTTTTTTCCAGATATAAAAGATTGACTACAGATACACCCTATGCTAGCAAGCAGAGAGCAGGGAGAGAGATGCCAAGCCACATGAAGATCTTCCAGGAACAGAATCTCAGAAAAGACAAGGACTTTACTCTAGATACGACAGAAAGAAAGCCTTTTCCTAGACCTGGCACCCTGAGTTTGGACTTATAGCCTCCTAGGCTGCGAGAAAATAAATTTCTGTTTGTTAAAGCCAGCCACTTGTGGTATTTCTTTTATAACAGCACTAGATAACTAAGAATTTGGTACTGAGAAGTGGGAGTATTGCTCTAACAGATGAGAAAATAAATTTCTGTTTGTTAAAGCCAACCATTTGTGGTATTTCTGTTATAGCAGCACTAAATAACTAAGACAGAATTTGGAACCAAGAAGTGGGAGTGTTGCTCTAATAGGTACTTAAAACGTGAAAGTGGTTTTGGAATTAGGTAATGGGTAGAGGCTGAAAGAGTTTTAAGGTGCCTAATAGTAAAACCCTAGGTTGCCTTGAAGAGACAGTTGATAGAATTATGGACGTCAAAGGCAATCCTGGTGAGGGCTCAGAAGGAAGTGAGGAGAGCTACAAGGTCTCTACAGTCTCAGAAAATACATATGGCACCAGCAACGGATTGTTGATAGAAATGTGGATGTTCCATGTGCTTCCAGTGAGGCTTTAAAACGAAATGATGAGTAGACAATGGAAGAAGGGCAATGCTTTCCATGCAATGGCAAAGAACTAGTTTGAATTATGTTCAAATGTATGGTGGATGGTAGAACTTGTAAGTGATACGTTGAATATTTGGCTGAGGAGATTTCTAAGCAAGATCTTAAAGAGGCCATGTGGTGTTTTCTTGCTGCTTACAGTAAAATGCGAAAGGAAAGAGACAGACTTAAAAATGAACTGTGCAAAATAAAAACGGAACTTAAAGATTTGGAAAATTGTGCAAACTAAGGATACATGTCCCAGAATTATCACCAAGGATGTGGCTATACAATATTTTGTTAAGGAGATCAAACCTGTGACTTATAAATTTAATCAACTACGGCAGCAGAAAACCCATCAGCTTATACTGAAGGGGACAGATTAAAAACAAAAAAAGGAAAGAACACTGTTTGTTTCTTTAATTCTCCAAATATTTAAGTTCTGTTTTCAGAACATGCGTCCCCTATACGATCTTGCTTATAAATCTCCTCAGCCGTACATTCAATATCAGCACTTACAAGTTCTATCCTTCACCATACATTTGAACATAGTTCAGACTAGTTCTTTGCCACTACAGGTAGGAAACAGGCCTAAGGAGTCACACCTATTGTCCTCCAAGAAAAGAAAAGAACCACACCTGAGTTAGCTCAGATGTCAGCAGAACTGTTGGAAGAATCACAGGAAGCACAGGTTTCTCAGTTTCAAAAGGTGAGGTCATGGTCCTGGACCTCAAAGAGTGGGGCCCCAGTCTCCTATGTTTCAAAGATTTGGATCTTTGCTAACGCAGTTCTGGAGTTTGGGGCTGCTGTTAAGGTGTGCCGGGGGATGCGCTGCTGCCATCCGAAGCTGAGGGAACAGGCCTGCCATGCCCAAGGGGCAGAAGAACAGGGCTTGCTGGGGCAGAGGGGGTGGGATCACCACTTAAATGGAGCAGGAGAATGGGACCACCCTAAGCCGAGGGAGCAGAGTTGCTGCCCCATTGGGCCTGGAAGTCAGAGCTGAAGCCCAGGGCAGAGGGGCCCCTACCCAGAATCCAGAGATTGTGCCCAAAACACCCAGATTCTGGAGGAAGGTGCCATTGTCCAGATGGTCACAAAAAACAGAGGATTATTTTTCAAGCACTGAGAGCTAATACAAATTGTTCTGCTAGGTTTTGAACTTGCTTGGTGCTTGTTATCCCTTCTTTCCGTCTAGTTTCTCCCATTTATAATGAAATGTCTACCATTGTACTTTGGAACCAGATAATCTGTAGTCTAGATTTCACAGTTCACAGATGAAGGGCAATTTTGCCCCAGGATAGAATATGCCTAGCATCTCACCCATATTTAATTCAGATGATTCAGAAAATGAGATTTTGGACTTGGAGTTGATTTAAGACTTTTGGCGTGATATGATGGGGTGAATGTGTTTTATATGTTGCAAAACCATGAATTTTGAGGGGCCAAAGAGTGGAATGTCTTGAATTGAATTGTGTCTCTCCAAAATATGTGTTGTATATCCTAACCTCTATGCCTGTGATTATAATGTCATTCGAAAATGGTTATCCTTGTTATCTTAATGAGGTGGGATTACTGTAGGGTGTATCTTGTGTCATTCTTTTTTGGAGATGTAAAAGAAATTAAACAAGCAGGCTAGCTAGCAGAGGTGGAGGAAGAGAGATGCTAAGCCACATGAAGATCTCCCAGGAGCAGAAGCTCAGAAGAGACATTGACCTTCCTACAGAGACAAAAGAGAGAAGCCTCTCCCTAGAGCCGGTGCCCTAACCTAAACTGTAGAAAAAAAAATAGTTGTGTTTGTTAACCTACTCTGTTATAGCAGCACTAGATAACTAAGACACACAGGGTATGAGGTCAACACAAATAAATCAGTGGGGTTTCTATATACCAAAAATGAGCAATCTGAAGGAAATTAAGAAAATTATTCCATTTACAATAGCTGAAAGAGTAAAATGCCTAGGGCAAAAATAACCAAGGAGGTGAAAGGCTTGTACACTGAAATCTATAAAGTAGTGCTGAAGAAAACAAGGCACTACGTTATAGACTTCAGGAGGCACACTTTCAAATTGTTGGTTATTTGTTCCCTAAGTATTTTATTTTGGGGGGGGGGGGCACCAGTGGCGTAGTGGTTAAGCTTTTGTCTGCTAACCAAAAAGTTGTCACTTTGAATCTACCAGCTGCTCCTTGGAAACCCTATGGGGCAGTTCTACTTTGCCCTATAGGGTCGCTGTGAGTGGGAATGGACTTGATGGCAGCTCGTGTGTGTGTGTGTGTTTTGTTTTGTTGTAAAAGGTCTAAATAAATAGAAAAACATCTTCTCTTCATAGACTGGAAGACTTAATATTGTTAAAATATCAAGACTAGGAGGGGGCCAAGATGGCTGACTAGGCAGACGTTACCTCAGATCCCTCTTGCAACAAAGACTCAGAAAAATAAGTGAATCAATCACATACATGACAATCTAAGAACCCTGACCATCAAACACAGATCTAAAGAGATGACCTGAGTGAAAGGTGAGCGAAAAGCTGTGTCCTGAACCAGCGACCACTTCTGGAACCCACAACCCACCCCACAGCCTTGAGCCCCCGTGGTTCCCTGGTGGCAAGTGGCAGGGCTTATTGTGGCTTGCTGAGGTGGGGCAGGCACGGAACACAGCCCTAACCCCTAGTCCCCTGGGGTAACCTCCTTAGAGACTCAGCCAGCGCAAGCAGGCTGCACACTAATGGGGCTAACGAGAGAACGAAAAAGCAACCACAGGGAAGCAGTGACTGTCTTCAGAGCCTGGATCCAGCATCCCAGTAAGAAAACCTTGGTGCTGGGCTTTGGACTGGGCACACGGGAGCTGAGCATGGCATCCTGAGATGGCGTAAACACGGGATGCTGCCCTAGCCCCCTGAAGTGACCCCGGGGGAAGCCCAGACAGTGCACGCAGGCAGCGCAGTGACACGGCTGACAGGAGGAGAAGTCACCGGGAGGCAGTGACTGGTTTTGGAGCCAGGAGTGTGGCATCCCAGCTGGGGAACCTTGGCGCTGGGATTTGGACTGGGAGCAGAGGAACTGACCATGGCTTCTGAGACAGCACAAGCACAGGGGCGATCTCTACCCAGCCAGCACACACAGTCGACACACCCCTCGGGAATCTCAGATAAAACAGTCATCCCAAGCAAGATAAGTAACTTTGTCTATATTCCTGGGTACTACTCTCTCCTACCTATCTGTTCCCTCCCCTCCCCTTCCCAGGCGGCTTCATTAACATTGGAATTTCCTGGGCCAGAGAGTGAAGTGCTCTGTGTTTTTTTTTTTTCTTTGTTTGTTTGTATTGTCTTTTCCTAACCCATTCTCCTGGCTTGAGAGAAGCAGCTACAAAAAAACCCAGGGACCAAGAATCCTTCCCTGACTTCCCAAAATTGGACTAAAAATACAGAACCAGCTCCAGCCAAGTGTTTGAGATCCACAGTCTTGGGCTTTCATCCCTACAGGGAACAAGATGGCTATTATAATGCAAAGGCAACTCTGATAGGGATCTGACTGTAATTGTTTTAGCAGATTACTGGAAAGATAAGTTTCCCAGGTCTGATATCTCTCTTATTAAACAGAGCCCTCACTGACCCACATTGGGGAACTGAGGGCTGAAGCTCCACCCAAGCCACCTAACCTCCTGCCATAGGGATCTGAGGATAGTGACATCTACCAATCTGTAGAGGTGCATGCATTGGGTGCCTAAGGTACAGCTGCAGGGCCCACACACCAAAGTGCTTTAAAAATAGAAATAGAGACACACCTACCTCACTGGCACTTGGGGGATGCCTGTCAGCATCCTGCCCCCACTGGAATGTGACCCCCTGGTGCTACTAATCTGGTGCACACAACTATCACCACTATTCCTCTAAGTGAATAGGTGACAGTCTACCCCACACACTTGGTGACCCAAAATCAGATTCTACTCAAGAATAGTGAATGGACTCTTAGGCTTATATTTCTGGTAACTGCCCAAACCAGCTGGTAAGAGGACATAAGTGATTCAAAGCCTACAACGATCAAGATAGCGCAATCCAGTAGCCCATCTACGTACATTGAAAGAAAACAAAACAAGTCTCAGTGAGCAAATACAAAATAAACCATTACAATATCTTAGAGATGGCTCAGAGACAACAGTCGATATCAAAACACATAAAGAAGCAGACCGTAATTGCTTCTACAACTCCCCAAACTAAAGAATCAAAATCTTACCCAAATGAAGATACAATCCTGGAATTGTCAGATGCAGAATATAAAAAACTAATTTACAGAATGCTTCAAGACATCAGGGATGACCTCAGAAATGAAATAAGGCAGTCTACAGAAAAAGCCAAGGAACACACTGATAAAGCAGTTGAAGAAATCAAAAAGATTATTCAAAAATATAGTGGAAAAATTAATAAGCTACAAGGATACATAGAGAGACAGCATTCAGAAATCCAAAAGATTAACAGTAAAATTATAGAATTAGATAACACAATAGGAAGTCAGAGGAGCAGACTCGAGGAATTGGAATGCAGAGTGGGGGAGATGGAGGATAAAGCAACTGACACCAACATAGCTGAAGAAAAATCACATAAAAGAATTCGTAAAAATGAAGAAACCCTAAGAATCATGTGGGACTCTATCAAGAAGAATAACTTGCGTGTGATTGGAGTTCCAGAACAGGGAGGGATAACAGAAAATACAGAGAGAAAAGCTGAAGATCTGTTGGCAGAAAACTTCCCTGACATCACGAAAGATGAAAGGATATCTATCCAAGATGCTCATTGAACCCCATATAAGATTGATGCAAAAAAAAAAATCACCAAGACATATTATCACCAAACTTGCCAAAACCAAAGATAAAGAGAAAATTTTAAAAGCAGCCAGGGAGAAAAGAAAGGTCTCCTACGAAGAAGAATCAGAAAGAATAAGTTCAGACTGCTCAGCAGAAACCACGCAGGCAAGAAGGCTATGTGATGACTTATATAGAGCACTGAAGGAGAAAAACTGCCTGCCAAGGATCATATATCCAGCAAAACTCTCTCTCAAATATGAAGGTGAAATTAAAACATTTACAGATAAACACAAGCTTAGAGAATTTGCAAAAACCAAACCAAAGCTACAAAAACTACTAAAGGAAATTGGTCAGAAAATCAATAACATCAGATAACAACACAACACAAGGTCACAGAACAGAACACCCTGATATCAACTCAAATAAGGAAATCACAAAAACAAATTAAGATTAATTTTAAAAAGAAAAAAATGCTCAAAACAGGGAATCATTGAAGTCATTATGTAAAATATCACAATAATCAAAAAGAGGGACTAAATACAGGAGACATAGAACTGCTATATGGAGAGGAAAACAAGGCGATATAGGACAATACAAGTTAGGCTTTTACTTTGAAAAATAGGGGCCAATATTAAGGTAACCACAAAGAGGTCTAACAATTCCATAACTTAAAATAAAAACCAAGAAAAACATAATGACTCAGCAAACATAAATTCAACTACTATGAAAATGAGGAACACACAATTTACAAAGAAAAACATCTGAGCACAAAAAGTAAGTGGAAAAATGAAATTGTCAACAACACACAAAAAGGCATCAAAATGACAGCACTAAACACATTCTTATCTATAATTACACTGCACCAATAAATGCACCAATAAAGAGACAGAGAGTCTCAGGCTGGATAAAGAAACACGATCCGTCTATATGCTGCCTACAAGAGACACACCTTAGACTTAGAGACACAAACTAAACTCAAAGGATGGAAAAAAATATATCAAGCAAACAATAAGCAAAAAAGAGCAGGAGTAGCAATATTAATTTCTGACAAAATAGACTTTAACGTTAAATCTACCACAAAGGATAAAGAAGGACACTATATAATGATTAAAGGGATAATTGACCAGGAAGATATAACCATATTAAATATTTATGCACCCAATGACAGGGCTGCAAGATACATAAACCAAACTTAAACAGAACTCAAAAGTGAGATAGACACCTCCACAATTATAGTAGGAGACTTCAACACACCACTTTCGGAGAAGGATAGGACTTCCAGTAAGAAGCTCAACAGAGACACAGAAGACCTAATTGCTACAATCAACCAACTTGACCTCATAGAACTATACAGAACACTCCACCCAACAGCTGCAAAATATACTTTTTTTTCTAGTGCACATGGAACAGTCTCTAGAATAGATCACATATTAGGTCATAAAACAAACTTTTGCAGAATCCAAAACATTGAAATATTACAGAGCATCTCCTCAGACCAGAAGACCATAAGAATGGAAATCAATAACAGAAAAATCAGGGAAAAGAAATCAAATACTTGGAAACTGAACAATACCCTGCTCAAAAAGACTGGGTTATAGAAGACATAAAGAAGAGAATAAAGAAATTCATAGAATGCAATGGAATGAAAACACTTCCTATCAAAACCTCTGGTACACAGCAAAAGCAGTGCTCAGAGGCCAATTTATATCAATAAATGCACACATACAAAATGAAGAAAGAGCCAAAATCAGAGAACTGTCCCTAAAACTTAAACAAATAAAAAGTGAGCAACAAAAGAATCCATCGGGCACCAGAAGAAAACAAATAATAAAAATTAGAGCTGAACTAAATGAATTAGAGAACAGAAAAACAATTGAAGGAATTAACAAAGTCAAAAGCTGGTTCTTTGAAAAAATTAACAAAATTGATAAACCATTGGCCACACTGACCAAAGAAATACAGGAAAGGAAACAAATAACCCAAATAAGAAATGAGATGGGCCACATCACAACAGAACCAACTGAAATTAAAAGAATCATATCAGATTATTACAAAAAAATTGTACTCTAACAAATTTGCAAACCTAGAAGAAATGGATGAATTGCTAGAAAAACACTACCTACATAAACTAACACAATCAGAAGTAGAACAACTAAATAGACCCATAATAAAAAAAGAGATTGATAAGGTAATCAAAAAACTCCCAACAAAAAAAAGCCCTGGCCCGGATGGCTTTACTGCAGAGTTCTACCAAAAATTTTTTTTTCTACCAAACTTTCAGAGAAGAGTTAACACCACTACTACTAAAGGTAGCATAGAAGATGATGGAATTCTACTTAATTCATTCTATGAAGCCACCATATCCCTGATACCAAAACCAGGTAAAGACATCACAAAAAGAAGAACATGACAGACCTATATCCCTCATGAACATAGATGCAAAAATCCTCAACAAAATTCTAGCCAATAAAATTCAACAACACATCAAAAAAATAATCCACCAAGACCAAGTGGGATTTATACCAGGAATGCAAGGCTGGTTTAATATTAGAAAAACCATTAATCTAATCCACCATATAAATCAAACAAAAGACAAAAACCACATGATCTTATCAATTGATGCAGAAAAGGCGTTTGACAAAGTCCAACACCCATTTATGATAAAAACTCTCACCAAAATAGGAATTGAAGGAAAATTCCTCAACATAATAAAGGGCATCTATACAAAGCCAACAGCCAACATCACTCTAAATGGAGAGAGCCTGAAAGCATTTCCCTTGAGAACGGGAACCAGACATGGATGCCCTTTATCACCGCTCTTATTCAACATTGTGCTAGAGGTCCTAGACAGAGCAATTCGGCTAGACAAAGAAATAAAAGGCATCCAGATTGGCAAGGAAGAAGTAAAATTTTCTCTATTTGCAGATGACATGATCTTATACACAGAAAACCCTAAGGAATCCTCCAGAAAACTACTGAAACTAATAGAAGAGTTCGGCAGAGTCTCAGGTTATAAGATAAACACACAAAAATCTCTTGGATTCCTCTATATCAACAAAAAGAACATCAAAGAGGAAACCACCAAATCAATACCATTCACAGTAGCCCCCAAGAAGATAAAATACTTAGGAATAAATCTTACCAAAGATGTAAAAGACCTATACAAAGAAAACTACAAAGTACTAGTGCAAGAAACTAAAAGGGACCTACTTAAGTGGAAAAACATACCTTGCTCATGGATAGGAAGACTTAACATAGTAAAAATGTCTATTCTACCAAAAGCCACCTATACATACAATGCGCTCCCGATCCAAATTCCAATGATATTTTTTAAAGTGATGGAGAAACAAATCACCCACTTCGTATGGAAGGGAAAGAAGCCCCGGATAAGTAAAGCATTAGTGAAAAAGAAGAAGAAAGTGGGAGGCCTCACTCTACCTCATTTTAGAACCTATTATACAACCACAGTAGTCAAAACAGCGTGGTATTGGTACAACAACAGGCACATAGACCAATGGAAGAGAATTAAGAACCCAGATATAAATCCATCCACATATGAGCAGCTGATATTTGACAAAGGCCCAGTGTCAGTTAATTGGGGAGAAGATAGTCTTTTTAATAAATGGTGCTGGTATAACTGGATATCCTTTTGCAAAAAAATTAAACAGGACCCATACCTCACACCATGCACAAAAAGTAACTCCAAGTGGATCAAAGACCTAAACATAAAGACTAAAACGATAAAGATCATGGAAGAAAAAATAGGGACAACCTTAGGAGCCCTAATACAAGGCATAAACAGAATACAAAACATTACCAAAAATGATGAAGAGAAACCAGATAACTGGGAGTTCCTAAAAATCAAAGACCTATGCTCATCTAAAGACTTCACCAAAAGAGTAAAAAGACCACCTACAGATTGGGAAAAAATTTTCAGCTATGACATCTCCAACCAGCGCCTGATCTCTAAAATCTATATGATTATGTTAAAACTCAACCACAAAAGGACAAATAACCCAATCAGAAAGTGGGCAAAGGATATGAACATGCACTTCACTGAAGAAGATAGTCAGGCAGGTAACAGACACATGAGAAAATGCTCTCGATCATTAGCCATTAGAGAAATGCAAATTAAAACTACAGTGAGATTCCATCTCACTCCAACAAGGTTGGCCTTAATTCAAAAAACACAAAATAATAAATGTTGGAGGGGCTGTGGAGAGATTGGAACTCTTATACACTGCTGGTGGGAATGTCAAATGGTACAACCACTTTGGAAATCTATCTGGCATTTTCTTAAAAAGTTAGAAATAGAACTACCATACAACCCAGAAATCCCACTTCTCTGAATATACCCTAGAGAAATAAGAGTCTTTACACGAACAGGTATATGCACACCCATGTTTATTGCTGCACTGTTTACAATAGCAAAAAGCTGGAAGCAACCAAGGTGTCCATCAATAGATGAACAGTTAAATAAATTATGGTACATTCACACAATGGAATACTATGCATCGATAAAGAACCGTGACAAACCTGTGAAACATTTCATAATGTGGAGGAACCTGGAAGGCATTATGCTGAGTGAAGTTTGTCAGATGCAAAAGGACAAATACTGTATAAGACCGCTATTGTAAGCTCTTGAGAAATAGTATAAACTGAGAAGAACACATACTTTTGTGGTTACGAGAGGGGGGAGGGAGGGAGGGTAGGAGAGAGTTATTTACTGATTAGTTAGTAGATAAGAACTACTTTAGGTGAAGGGAAGGACAATGCTCAATACAGGGAAGGTCAGCTCAACTGGACTGGAACAAAAGCAAAGAAGTTTCCGGGATAAACTGAATGCTTCAAAGGTCAGCGGAGCAAGGGCGGGGGTTTGGGAACTATGGCTTAAGGGGACTTCTAAGTCAATTGGCATAATAAACTCTATTATGAAAACATTCTGCATCCCACTTTGAAGTGTGGAGTCTGGGGTCTTAAATGCTAACAAGCGGCCATCTAAGATGCATCAATTGGTCTTAACCCATCTGGATCAAAGGAGAATGAAGAACACCAAGGTCACACGATAACTATGAGCCCGAGACAGAAAGGGCCACATGAACTAGAGACTTACATCATCCTGAGACCAGAAGAACTAGATGTTGTCTGGCCACAACTGGAGACTTCCCTGACAAGGAACACAACAGAGAACTCCTGAGGGAGCAGGAGAACAGTGGGATGCAGACCCAAATTCTCATAAAAAGACCAGACTTAATGGTCTGACTGAGACTAGCAGAATCCTGGTGGTCATGGTCCCCAAACCTTCTGTTGGTCCAGGACAGGAACCATTCCCAAAGACTACTCCTCAGACATGGAAGGGACTGGACAATGGGCTGGAGAGAGACGCTGATGAAGAGTGAGCTACTTATCAGGTGGACACTTGAGACTGTATTGGCATCTCCTGTCTGGAGGGGAGATGGGAGGGTAGAGAGGGTTAGAAACTGGCAAAAGGGTCAAGAAAGGAGAGACTGGAAGAAGGGAGTGGGCTGACTCTTTAGGAGGAGAGTAAGTGGGAGTATGTAATATATAAAAAAATTGCATACTCCCATAAGGTGTATATAAGCTTACATGTGACAGACTGACTTGATTTGTAAACTTTTACTTAAAGCACAATAAAAATTATTAAAAATATATATATATCAAGACTAGCCACGAGAATGTATAGAGTAAATGTAATCCTTCTCAAAATTCCAACAGCCTTTTTTTTTTATGTAAATGGAAAAGTTGATTCTCAATTCATATAGAATTGCAAGGAGCCCTGAGTAGAGAAAATGACCTTGAAAAACAGAACAAAGTAGGATGACCCACCTTTCTATCTTTAAAAGTTAATATAAAGCTACAGCAATCAAAAGAATGTTGTACTGGTATAAGGATAGACATACTGACCAGTGGAATAAAATTGAGATTCCAGATGTAAACACATACATCTATGGCCAATTGATTTTGGACAAGGATGTCCAGACCATTCAATGGGGAAAGAATAGTCTCTTCCACAAATGGTATTGGGTCAACAGGATTTCTACATGTGGAAAAAGGAAGTTGATCATCCTACCTCATACTATATACAAAAATTAACTCAAAATGGATGAATTACCTAAACATAAGAGCTAAAACCAGAAAATTCTTTGAAAAAACCAACGAACAACAACAAAAAAGACATAAGGTAAATCATCAGGACCTAGAGTTTGGCAGTGGATTCTTGGCTATGATACCAAAAGTATAAGCAACAAAAGAAAAAAAAATAGATGGAAAAAATTGGGAACAGATAAGGGTGATGGTTGAACAACATGACCAAAGTAAGTTAATGTCTCTGAAGTGTACATGTGAAGAATGTTGAGATGGCAAATATTTTGTTACATATATATTTACCACAATTAAAAAAATAAATTGAGCTTAACCAAAATTAGAAGTTTTGTGCATTAAAAAAACTTTATTGAAAAATGTGTAAAGAAAACCAACAGAATAGGAGAAAATATTTACGAATTGTATATCTGATAAGGTTTTAATATTCAGAATATATAAAGAACTATAAGTTAACAACTAAAGGACAAACAACCTAATTAAAAGATGTGCAAAGGACTTGAATAGACATTTCTGTAAAGAAAACAGGCAAATGGCCAACAAATACATAAAAAGATGTTCAGTGTCATGAACCATTAAAAAACCAAAACCAAACCCAGTGCCGTCTAGTCGATTCCTACTCATAGTGACCCTATAGCGACCCTATAGGACAGAGTAGAACTGCCCCATAGCGTTTCCAAGGAGTGCCTGGCGGATTCAAACTGCTGACCCTTTGGTTAGCAACCGTACCACTTAACCACTGTGCTATCAGGGTTTCCCATGAGTCATTAGGGAAATGCAAATCAAAACAGCAATGAGATACCACTTCATCCCCACTAGGATGGCCATTAACAGAAAGAAAAACAAAACAAAACAAAAAAAAAGCAGGTGTTGTCAAGGATGTGGAAAAATCAGAACCCTCATCATTGCTGATAGGAATATAAAATGGTATATCCACTATGGAAAGCTGTTTTGTGGTTCCTCAAAAAGTTAAACATAAAACTATTAAAAGATTTAGCAGTTCTACTGTTGGTATACACCCAAAAGAACTGAAAGCTGAGACTCAAACAGGTGCTTGAACACCAGCATTATTCACAATGTTAAAAGGTGGAAGTAATCTGAATGCCATCAGTGTATAAATAGGTAAGCAAAATATGGTATTTGTGTAGAAAGAAACATTATTCAGCCATAAAAAGTAGAGTTTTGACATATGCTATGTTATGAATGAAACTCAAAAACATTATACTACATAAAGTAATTCCTACATAAAATGATACTGTATGATCCCATATAGATAAAATACCTAGAAAAGACAAATCTAATGAGGCAGAGAGTAGATTAACTGGTGACAGGGATTGTGGTGATGGGAAGCTATTGCTTAATAAGTACAGAGTTTCCGTTGGTATGATGAAAGAGTTTTGGAAATGAATAGTCACAATGGTTGCAGAATACTGTAAATATAATTAATGCCACTGAGTTGTTCACTTAAAAATTATTAAACTGGAAATTTTTATGTCATATATATTTTAATATAACAAAAAAGTATCATTATGTTACCATAAATAAAATGAAATATGTATAAATCTAACAAAATGTATACAAAATCGATATTAGGAAAAGCACAGAACTCTTAGGAAAGAAATCAAAGATTTAAATAAGAGATATTTCATATCCATGGATAGGAAGACTTAATATTATTAAGATGTTAATCATTTCTAATTTGAGGCATAGATTCAACGCAATCCCAATCAAAATCCACCAAGTTATTTTGTGGATATCAACAAACTGATTCTAATGTTCATATGGAAATGCCAGTACAATACTGAAGAAAAGCAGAGTTGAAGGACTGACACTATCCAACTTCAAAACCTATTGTAAAGTTACAGTGATCATGACAATGTGGTATGGTGAAGGAATAAACACATAGATAAGTGGAACAGAATAGAGAGCCCAAAATGAATCCAAACATAGTCAACCAATCTATGAAAAGGAAGCAAAGGGAATTCCATGAAGAAAGGATAGTTTTTTTTTTCAAAAAATGGTACCAGAATAGACAACTGCATGCAAAAAAATAAATAAACACAGAATTTACATCTTTCACAAAAAGTAAGCCAAATTGTATCATAGATCTAAATGTAAGACACAGAACTCTACAACTTTTAGAAGGTAACATAGGAAAAAATCTAGATGACCTTGGATTTGTCCTTGACTTTTTAAATACAACAACAAAAGCACAATCCATAAAACAAATAAGAGAAAAAAAAATGATAAGTTGGACTTCATTAACATTTAAAAAGTCTGCTTTGTAAAAGACTTTCTTATGAGAAGGGAAAGATAATCCACAAACACAGGGGAATATATTTGCAGAACACAGATATGACAAAAGCTTTTTATCCAAAAAAAAAAACAAAAAATCTCTTCAATTACAACAAGAAACAACCCAATTTAAAATTGTGTAACAGATCTTAACAGGCACCTCACCAAAGAAAATATGCAGATTGAAAATAAGCATATGAAAAGATGCTCAACATGATATGTCAGTAAGGAATTGCAAATTAAACAACAATGAGATACCACTGCGCACCTGTGAGAATGGCTAAAATCTAGAACTCTGACATTTGTGTGAAGGTTTTCATGTAGACATATGAATTGGATTTTGTCTCCCAAAATGTGTGTCAACTTGACTCAGCCAAGATTCCTAGTATTGTGTGTTTGTCTACCATTTTGTGATCTGGCAAATTATCCTATGTGATTATCAAATGTTGACAAGGATACGGAGGACCAGGAACTCTCATTCATTGCTGATTACAGTGCAAAAGGGTACAGACACTTTGAAAGACAGTCTGGCAGTTTCTTATAAAGCTAAACATAGGTGTACCAGACAATCTATCAAACACACTCCTGGTTATTTACCCAAATGAGTTGAAAACATATTGCCTTAGTTATGTAGTGCTGCTATAACTGAAAAACCACCAGTGGATGGCTTTAACAAAGAGAAATAGATTCTCTCACAGTCTAGGAGGCTAGAAGTCCAAATTCAGGTGCCAGCTCCAGGGGAAGGCTATCTCTCTGTGTTGGCTGTGGAGGAAGGTCCTCGTCATCAATCTTCCCCTGGTCTAGGAAGTTCTTAGTGCAGGGACTGTGAATCGAAAGGATGTGCTCTACCCCTGATTCTTCTTGCTTTGTGGTAATGAAGTCTCTCTCCTCTCTGCTAGCTTCTATCTTTTATATCTCAAAAGAGATTGACTCAAGATATAACTTAATTCTATAGATTGAGTTACACTTCATTAACGTAACTGCCTCTAACCCTGCCTCATTAACATAATAGGGGTTAAGTTTTACAACACATAGGATAATCCATCAGATCACAAAATGGTAGGCAAACACACAATACTGGGAATCATGGCCTCGTCAAGTTGACACACATTTTGGGGGACACAATTCAACTCATAACATATATGTCTGCATGCAAACCTTCACACAAATGTTTATAGCTGCATTGTTCAGCTTTGAAGCAATTAAGATGTCTTTCAAGAGGTGAATGGATAAGCAAACTGTGGTATATCCATACAAAGGAGCATTATTCAATGATTTTAAAAAAAGAAAAGAAAAAATGAGCTCTGAAAGCTCTGAAAAGACCTACAGCAGCCTTAGGTGCATACTGAAAAGTGAAAGAAGCCAGTAGGAAAAAGCTGCACGGCATATGAGACAGTAAGATCAGTAGTTGTAGGGGTTCTGGGGAAGAGGAGGAGATGTGAATAGATGGAACATAGAGCATTTTTAGGGTAGGGAAACTATTCTGTATTCTACTGACATGTTGGATGCATGATAATATACTTTTGTCAAAACCCACAGGAAAGTACAACACAAAAAATGAACCCTAATGTAAACTGCAGACTTTGGTTAATAATGATATATCCATATTGGTTCATCAGTTTTAACAAATGTACCACAGGAATGCAAGATGTGAATAATAGAAATGATGAGCAGCTAGGAAAGGGTATATGGGAATTCTCTGTATTTTCTGCAGTTTTTCTAGAAACTTAAAAGGCTCTAAAAAGTAAAATCTAATAAAAATAAAAAAGGAATGAATGATTAAAACACAGACTAATATGGATGAATCTGAAAATAACTATGTTGCATGAAAGCAGATATCAAGTATACATACACACACACAAGTGTGCACACACACACTCTAAAATTCTATTTATGTGGAATTTCTTTAAAAACCCGAACTAACCTATAGTCAGGGAAAGCAGATCAGTGTTGGCGGACCTGAGGATGGGGGGCAGCAGTAGACAGAGAGAAACTGGGGACAGGGATCCCAAAAGGGCATGAGGAAACCTTTATGATAAATAAATATGTTTATTATCTTTATTGCAATGATGGTTTTACAGGTATTTGTGTGTCAAAACTCAGCAAAATGTATACTTTATATACATGCCGCTTATTATAAGTCAATTGTATCTCAACAAAGATGAAAAAAAAATGAGTTCAAGATTAAGGCTAGGACTTTGAAGAGTGGCATCTGGGGTCTTAAATGCTAGCAAGCAGCCATCTAAGATGCATCATTTGGTCTCAACCCACCTGGGTCAAAGGAGAATGAAGAACACCAAGGACACAAGGCGATTATGAGCTCAAGAGACAGAAACGGCCATGTGAACCAGCGACTACATCATCCTGAGACCAGAAGAACTAGATGGTGCCTGGCTACAACCGATGACTGCCCTGACAGGGAACACAACAGAGAACCCCTGAGGGAACAGGAGAGCAGTGGGATGCAGACCCCAAATTCTCATAAGACCAGCCTTAATGGTCTGACTGAGACTGGAAGGACCCCGGGGGTCATGGCTCCCAGACCTTCTGTTGCCCCAGGACAGAAACCATTCCCAAAGCCAACTCTTCAGACATGGATTGGACTGGACAATGTGTTGGAGAGAGATGATGGTGAGGAGTGAGCTTCTTGGATCAGGTGAACACTTGAGACTATGTTGGCATCTCCTGCCTGGAGGGGAGATGAGAGGGTGGAGGTGGTTAGAAGCTGGCGAAAAGGACACGAAAAGAGAGTGGAGTGGAGGGAGAGAGCAAGCTGTCTCATTAGAGGGAGAGTAATGGGGAGTGTGCAGCAAGGTGTATATGGGTTTTTGTGAGAGACTGACTGGATTTACTTTCACTTAAAGCACAATAAAAATCATTAAATAAAAAAAAAACTTAAACAAAAAAAAAAAGATTAAGGCTAGGAAAAATTCAGAAAGTTTACTGTATCTTCCACAATGTTTTCCATATATTCTGGGATATTGTTTTGAGTCCATTAATCTCAGTCACAAATCTCAAAAGTGATTTATTCCTCCTCTGAACTGTCCAAACTCATATTATCTACATTATTCATGTTACTTCATATCTGCTTTATTGTACTGTGAAGGTGGGGAGACTATTTCACAACCATGAAAGTCACCTGTAAGATTGACCAACGGCGAGACTGGAGACTTATAGGATAAAAAATATATATCCCTAAATGTGGAGTACAGAGTGGAGTCATATACTATTTTTTCTCTAGATGAGAGAGATCAAAAGAGGAATTGCAGAAATATAAAAAAGATAGAAAGTGAGGCTTTGGCCTCTATTACTATCATTTTAGTTATGTACAATTTTTCAAGTTCCCTTTGTTCTTCCAATAATTCTTATTTAAATTGTGGCATTGGCTGAGTTTTATTTCTCAATCATATACTCAATCAGTTATTCAGTCATACAAAAATGTATTAATAGTATGAAATCTGTGGTATGTTTAGTACATTTTGAACCACTATTTTGAGTCACATTTTAATCTTTTACCCAAGTATCAAAAGCATCTTTTCCTAACTGAGCTCTTTCCTTCTATAATACCCTGACCATGAAAAAGGACAAAGCTGCTGATTTACTCCCATAATTGATTCATTTCCTCCCTTCCATTCTCCTTCTCTTCTTCCTTTCTTCATTCCTTCCTTCCTTTATTCCTCCCTCCCTCTTTCCCTCCTTGCCTTCCTTTCATCCTTTTTTTCCTTTCATCCAATCTAAGTTTCTTCCCTTTTTGTTTCCTTATTTCCCCCTTCCCTTCCTCCCTACCTCTCTTCTTCTATCCCTCCTTAGTTCCTTTTAAGTGTCTTACACTTACTTTTTAATTTTCTTAATTTATGCTTCTTGGACAATTACATAACAGCTACAATTAAGATTGCCTTTTCTGGGAACTAGGTTAGGAGATCAACTCACAATGGCATGGAAGAGAGATATGCAAGCTCATGTTCTAGGAACAGAATAGTTCCCATCACTTCCTGACTATTGGTATAAGAGTGTTGCATCATATATTTTTCTGAATTCAACTACTTATAAAGAGGATAGAGAGAAAATGAGCAATTCCTATGTATAACGCTCTATTCTTATTCTTCCCTAGGAGCCCTGTAGGTGAAGTGGTTAAGCGCTCAAGCTGCTAACCAAAAGATTGGTAGTTCGAATCCACCTAGTAGCTACTTGGGAACCCTATGGGGCAGTTCTACTCTGTCCTGTAGGATCGCTATGAGTCAGAATTGACTCAATGACACACAACAACAACATTCTTCCTTAAAGAAAGAAACAACAAAATAAGAAGGTAACAAAATAAGTTAATTTCAGATTTTGAGGCTGTAGGGCCCAAGTCCTAGAAAACCCACTGTGATTTTAGTGACTTTCAAGAATGACTTTTACTTAGATATGTGTTAAATATGGCTCCATTCTGAATGTGTGTAATATATTAATGACATCACCTAATGAGTGATTGTGGTTCTCAAAGTGTGCTTGGTCAACAATGGAAACGAAGCAAGGAGGTGAATCACAAAGGCACGCCTTTGACAAAGCCAGTCCAAGTATGGTCCCAGGGACTGGTTGCTAGGTTAAGGAGGTCAAGTTCTCTCTTTTGTACCAGTCCCAATGACCTTACCGATTCTCCCAAGAAGAAACATTTATCTAATTTGTCAAATTCGAAGATACTGATTGGGCCAATTTTCTAGAAAAAGTGTTTACAAAGGCATTTAAAAGTCCATGAAACTAGATGTAGACACTTTCTCTTCTTGGTGTCTAAGAGGCTGCACCTGCTTCTACGTGGTCAGACTGTCTCTCTGCTTGGACTCTCATACCCTACGTGAGAGCCAACCTTGAGGCCACTGACCCATCTGGAACCTGGTTATGCTGGGTGTTCAAGACACAGCGTTTCTCTTTTCCGCTACCTGTGGTTCAATTTCCTCTGCAATGACAAGGCATAGTATATGTCTAGGGTAGAGGTTGAAGGAAGAGGAGATGAAACAGAGCAGGCCTTGTGGTCTGCTTTAATCTGAGCCTATTTAGGCCTAATGAGGCCTGTATAAAGGAGATATCCATGTGGTCCCGACCAACTTAGTATAATCCTTCACAGTGTTTGGATCAATGTCTAGCTAATGAGAAAACATAACTTTTATTGTAATGTGCCTTACATGACTTCTTTTAGAACATGTAGCTCTGATGAAGATCTTATACCATGTTGCAGTTGGTTGTGGGAAACATTTAGGAGTTCTTGGGCCCAAGATGAATACATAAGCATAATTACACACCAATCTCACCCAAATTTGGAGGGGAGCAGTTAGCCAATAAATTTTAAGCAATCTAGCCTAATTGGAAAAGCTGTCCTTATTCTGAACAGGAATGCAGGGATTGCCCATATTCTTGAAGTTGTTAGTTGTCTTTGAGTTGACTCCAATTCATGGCAACCCCATGCACAACAGAGCAAAGCATTGCCCAATTCTGTTACATCTTCACGATCATTGGTATGCTCAAGTCTATTGTTGGGGTTAACCTTGAGTACCTTCCAAACTAGGGGCTCATCTTCCAACACTATATTGGACAATAGTCTGTTGTGATTTATAGGGTTTTCATTGGTTAAGTTTTGGGCATAGATCACTAGACCTTTCTTCTAAGTTTGTGTTAGTCTGGAAGCTCCACTGAAACCTGTCTATCATGGGTCAACCTGCTGGTATTTGAAATACCGGTGGCATAGCATCTACCATCAGAGCAACACACAAGCCACCACAAATTGACAGACAAGTCATGGAATCTTGGAGCACTCTGCTTCAATTGGCAAGACTATAACTCTTTTTAAACTTATGCATCAGGATTATTTATTCATATATCATTAACAGGTTGATTTATTTTCATTTGGCATGGATTGAGTTGTGTCCCCAAAAAATATGTGTCAACATGGTTAGGCTATGATTCCCAGTATGGTGTGGTTGCCCTCCATTTTGTGATGGTAATTTTTGTTAAACAGGATTTGGGTAAAATTGTAACACCCTTATAAAGGTCACATCTCTGATCCAATATTAAGGGAGTTTCCCTGGGGTGTGGCCTGCACCACCTTTTATCTTACAAGAGATAAAAGGAAAGGGAAGTGACCAGAGTGGGTGGGGTGGGGGCAGGAAGGGTAGGACCTATACCACCAAGAAAGTAGCACTGGGAGCAGAGCGCACCCCTTGAACACAGGGTCCCTGTGCCTGAGAAGCTCCTCAACCAGGGAAAGATGGATGGCAAGGACTTTCTTCCAGAGCCAGCAGAGAGAGAAAGCCTTCCCCTGGAGATGGCACCCTGAATTTGGGCTTGTAGCCTACTAGACTGTGAAAAAGATTAAATTTCTCTTTGTTAAAGCCATCCACCCATGATAGTTCTGCTAGAGCAGCACTAGATGACTAAGACCTATTTTTTGGTTCTGAGTTTATGCTTTCCAAACAATCTTGTAATTATACCTTAGTTCCCAAAGCACATTTGCATTACAATGACAGATGTACTGTTAATGTGGCCCATATAGTCCT